>NC_142526.1:7520000-7620000 GCF_964205215.1 Stylophora pistillata | reverse complement strand
GAAAGGAAATAATGATCGGAATCCCGAGAGGGGTTACGGCGAAAACGAGAAGAAAAAAAAGACAAAAAAAAAGGAATGAGTGGGGGGAAGGGGGGAGAGGAAGTTCGTTGCTTCTATTTTACTTGCTCCTTTGGCCTTGCGCGCTCTCGATTATCTGTAAGGTCCAGAATAGGAAATAAAAGAAACGTTTGCAGTTAAGCTGAGGAAGATTACATGGACCACAATTGCCAATTAAAAAAATTTAGCCTATATTCTTTGACAAGTAGAATGATCATTACCGAAAAATCCTCACCTCCACTGCAGACCCCAAGGGGAACCCTCAGGATGACATACATAATGAAGTTGGTGGAGAAACTCTCAATCAGAGAGGCGATAAACTGCACCAGCATGGTGATAAGGAAAGTTGTACGGCGTCCATACCTGTCAGACACCCAGCCGAAGAAATAAGCGCCAAACAGCTTACCCGCATAAAAGATAGTCTTTGTAAGTGGAACGTACTTTTTGGCGTCATCGCACAAAATATCCCACTGAAAAAGAGGACCATAAGGGGGGGGGGAATCGTTATCATTTATCGACTAAAGGGGGTGGGGGTCGGGGATCGGAAAGGAGGGGGAATCAGTCAGAGTTAAAAATTGTAAAGGGGGCACTAAAGAAAATTGCTGCCATGAGGGGAGATCGTTAGAAAAGTACCGAGCCTTAGTGGGGGAACCAAGTAGATTTTATTGTGACACAACCAAAATCCTCATACCCCTCCCTGGTGATAAATAAATGTTGGTACCAAGAAGGTTTTTATTCATTGAAAAAATGAAATGAAATTAATCGCATTCCTGTCTTTTAAGCGAAGGTGATTCAAGAAATTTTCTGTTGAATTATTGTGAAGTAACGAGTGCTACAATATGCGATAGGCAATTTGTTGTCAAGTGGATACGCAGCCTCGTTCCCGCTTCCTTCCGCTCCTCTTTCGCTGTAGGAAGCAGGAGCAAGAAAAAACCTTGAAACGAAGTTGGTCTATAGATATGGTATATGTTTAGAAACGAAAATTCTGTGAAACAGATCAGGGCCAACTTGGTTTTCGCGAATTTCGCAGCGAGACGGTGCTAAAATCTGTTCTGAGCCCCTTTCCAGTTTCCTACTGCACATTTTGAGAGCAAGCGAGTTTTCGCAAAGCATTGATGTAACTTCAGATACGCATGGGAGAAGAGTTGCAATTTTTCATAAGTCGACAGGGCATACCCTCCCGTTGACGAAGGATAGCCTATGTACAGCCGCCCCTACCCTCCAGAAGAAAATCGCCACTTTGAAAAACTATCGGTTTTGAACTTGTCAGGTGAGCATACTTTTAGTGAGCAACCTAAATTTTGGTCAGCGTTAATCACTTTTTATAATTTCCCGATGTCTTTTTGGAGGGTAGGGGCGGCTGTACACAGGCTGCGAAAGGCGATGAGCAAAGGCACGCCCATGAAACGAAACAGACGACCACAGCGAAACTCAGAAGACTAGGAACTAGATAAGACCTCGCGCGAGAGCAGTTTCTTCGAGTTCAAAATCATCCAAATTGCGTGACTTTTTTTTCAAAAAATTACATCATCTTGTTGGCCCTTAAAATTCGTAAAATTTCATACGTTCTTTACAGTACATCTTACTCAGATGACGCTAAAAGTTTCGCTGCAATTATCGTCAAAACGGAACTTTCCATTTCTATTGTATTTTTTCTTCGATAATTTCCTTATTTCATGATCTTTTCGCGGTCGTGTGGTTTCCGGTTGTAATTAACGAAGCAACTTATTTCCTTGACAGAAATTCTCAATCGCTCTCGATATCTGTTTACGGCCAACGGTGGCGTAAATCCTTTGAAAACCTCAGCGTAGATAAATTACGATTAAATAAGGAAAAAACAAAACAGGGGAATAGATCGTATTTCAAAAGCACAAATAGAAAAAATAAACACTTTCCGCGACCAAAGACGTTGGATTGTAAAGGAAGAGAAGGGAGCTAGGAATAAATTCAAACCACAAAATGGAAAACATCGATCGTCAGTTTCCACTTGAAATCTGGATTAAGACCAGCCCTGAATTATAGCGTGACAGGCGAATTGTCTTTGTAAACAAAATTCAACTCAATCAGGTACGTTCGACATTTTCAATTTTTTCGCCAGATGTTGCCCTTATGATCGGCTAAGTTCACTGCATATAAAACACACTAGCAATTAGCAGTAAGGAAGAAATAGGGCAAACGAAGACGTTTATATTTCCCTTTTTGGACACGATCGAAAGACACTGCTTAGAAATCAGCTGTGTAAATAATCAAATCTGATGCCCTTTAGTTCTACGTGTGTTGGTAAGTCGACTAAAATCGTTTGTCACTGTCTAATTCCCGCTTGTGTGTTCTATGGTTCGGCTTTTAATCAGGACAGAAATGTACACTGTACGCTTTAAAGGCCTAGTGCACAAATTTTACATACCTCTGTAACGATGGACGAAAATGTCACTTGATATCCAACTTTCCGACAAACTGTACTGTTTTCCCAAGCCGCACAAAAGTCCTTTCCTCGAATATCTGCGTTGTCTAGGCAAAAGAAGTCGCCATCTTTTGGCTTACGGGCAGCAAATGCTGGAGCATATGTATACCAGGCCTGTGGGATAGTGGCAAGGAATATAAGCACCCACTGAATTTGCTGAAATCTTGACCATCCGCCAAGTTTAATCAGTAGCTCATCGAATTCAGTTTTTTTGTAAATTCGGCTGAATGCCCCGTCCTTCGATTTTGAATTCGACATCCCTGTTTTGAGCTGAAAGATGAATGTTTGTTTGCCACCCTAAATGATGTTATTCTGGGGGGACTATCTGATAAGTCGTTTCACGCGTCTACAACCTGATATCGACCAGATAAAGTTACAGTCTGATAAGTGAACGTTGGCCGAGCCTTCTGTCCTCTCGTTGACCTGAACGCGAGGGTTAGGGGGGGGGAGGTGGGGGGAAGAGCTCGAATAGTTATCAGGTAACATAAATGCGCGTTTGGACTCGATAATGTTAGAGCAAAGTCCATTTGAACAAGGAAGTTCCAGAGGACCCCCCACCCCCCACAATGTAAGTTATACAAGTATGAGCCGTCCCAGAAGATTGATTTTTGAACCATTTTGGTTCAAAATCGAGAATGTAATTAAGTTTTCAGTTTCAAAAGAATGATGGAGGAGAAGGAACCAGAATGTATCATCCAAGCTAAATTTTCACACGAATGCCACCAAATCTTGTCTTCGACAAAGAGCAATCCATGTGCAACTTACATAGGCTACCTCTGAAATTTGGGGTGGAAAATTACGTGTCTTAGCCTTCAAAACAAGGTCATTATTCAGAAATTCCTTCCGTGGATCCCGGGCATTATCTCTTTTCCCTAGAAGTTGTCCTATGTTGGATGAGTTTAAAATAAAAATATGTTAAGTGGTGTATCTTCTCCTTTCCCCCCCTCCCCCTGTAAAAGTGTAGGGAAATTGACAAAACTGTCATTGACACGAGACTGAATGCATTACGTTTGACGTAGGAGAGCGCATACCATTCACAACCATCAAATGCATGGGGCGCGCAAAGAAAATACCCGGGTAACTGGGATGAAAGGATCGTAAATTATATTTAGTTTGTCTTCAATGAGCATTGTCTTATCTAGTAGTGAAAGGGGTCTCCCAGATAAACCTAAAAAGTCCTGTGAGACTTCTTGCTTAAGATTGTTATAATAATGATGATCATGTGTGGAGCTTAAAGCTTATTACGTATGATGCACGATCCTCGTAGTAGAGAGCGCTATTTATGCAATAGCGAAAACCAGACCTGAAATAAAATCAGGCCTGTACGGGATTCGAACCACTGACCTCTGCGATACTAGTGCAGCGCTCTACCAATTGAGCTAACAAGCCAACTGGGAGCAGGCCGTTAAGTTGATTCGTAATAAACCCGTGATGATAAATCACGGGTTTATTATCATCACGGGTTTATTATCATCACGGGTTTATTATCATCACGGGTTTATTATCATCACGGGTTTATTACGAATCAACTTAACGGCCTGCTCCCAGTTGGCTTGTTAGCTCAATAGGCCCTTTGCAGCTAGGAGGTCACGTGCCTAGCAACGCCGAATTGGAGAGCAAGCTCTTCTGCGACGACAAATCGAATGAGTGTCTTGAGCATCACGCGTATGTATATCTGAAAGGCGGTTATTTTGAATTCAAGCGGTAAATACCATTCCATCTCTCAAAATCCAGTAAGTTTAGCATATAAATATAGCTTTTAGCACATCTTCAAATCGGAAAGGTTAATATTAACTGGGATCGCGGCAAGAATATCAGCGTCAAGTCGACTACGAGTTACAAACATGGCTTCTCCTCCAGGTATGTAGAATAGATCTTGTCTTCTTCCTGCACTTTGATAGCGACGTTTGGACGATTAATACAAGTAAAAAGAAAGAAAATACAGTAATTCACTACGCCTTAGGGTTTAGAAGCTGTTTACTTTTGAAAAACATAGAATTTTGGCTGCTTATTCCCCTCAAGACTATGGTGTCGGAACCAACAAGCGTTGTTTTCATTGTTGTAGATATCGATATGGACGAGTCAGTTGAACAATCCATTACGGGCAGAAAAAATTCTGCATACCATTGCTGTGTTCCCCTATGTAATGGGGATTCAAGGTACCACGAAGATTTGCGTTTCCATCGCATTCCCGGTCGTACCAAGGATGAAAAGTTGAAGAAGGAATGGCTGGTGAAAATCCGAAGAGACGAAGGTCCTGACTTCAAGGTATTTTATAGAGACATTTCGATTTTCAAAGCATTTGGCAAGGATTTGTTCGGTCAACTTGTGTCTAATGGCTTATAAATTTTCCCATTTAGATAACAACTAGTACGAGAGTATGCTCAAGGCACTTTACCAAGGAAGATTACCTTCCCCCCACCAAGTCTGGTAGCCAGCGACTGAAAAGAGGTGCTGTTCCATCGAATTTTAACTGGAATTCCTCCTTCAAAGCACGAAGAAAGATTATTCGACATGTCGACAGGTAATATATTCTTTGGTTATGTTTTAATGCATCGTTGAGTTTATGAGGTTACAATGATAAGTCTAGACTAGAATGCTTCTTTCTTATTTTTAAATACTGTATCAGTTTTGGATAAATATTAACTGCTATTGAAAGCATTTGTGAAACCTTGTAGAAGGGATGTATGGTTAAAAAGTATATATACAGACCTCAGGTTCTTCAATTTCTAGAAGGATGTAATTGTTTTAAAATTTAAAATTATGTAAACTATATGAGTATATTAAATTTTTTGGCTTTCTTTGCAGAGATACTCAAACAGATGATAGTGACACTGATGGAGTGGAAAGTGAAGCAATGCAAAGCAGGGAAAGTGTGGAAACAGAGGTGCAGTCTCTGAAGGCTCAGCTTCTGGCCATGCATGGAGAGCTTGAGGCGAGCAGAAAGGAAGCAGCTGCAGCTAAAGAAGAGCTAAGAAATGTCAAGGCTAAAGCAACATTAAGTAAATTTGGTCTGGAGAGATTTGGTCCAGACAACGAGAGTATAAAATTTTACACTGGCTTTCCCACAAATGAACATATTAAGCTTTTTTTTAATTTTATTAAACCCAGTGCTGAACTAATGACCTACTGTTATGCCTCTGGAGAGAGAGAAAACAGACCAGCCTCCAGAAATATGCTTCTAATAGATGAAATGTTTATGTTTCTTGTTCGGCTTAAACTTGGATTATTTGAGCAAGATCTTGCTGATAGGTTTGCAATTCATATATCATCAGTCTCTAGAAAATTGGTAACCTGGTCCAATTTTTTGTATTTTTTTCTTGGAAGTCAAATCATTTGGCCCTCGAGGGCAGATGTAGATAGATGCATGCCTGAGGGTTTCAGAGAACTCTATCCTAGCACCAGAGTGATTTTAGACTGCACAGAGATTTTTGTGCAAACACCCACATCCCTGTTGTTACAGTCACAGCTGTACTCATCCTATAAGAGCAACACAACTTTGAAAGGTCTTATTGGAATCACCCCTCATGGAGCAATATGTTTTGTTTCCACTTTATACACTGGAGGGATTAGCGACAGGGAAATCACAAGATGTAGTGGTATTTTAGACCTCTTAGAAGCAGGAGACTCAGTGATGGCAGATAAGGGGTTTGATATAGGTAACATGCTACAGGAGTATAATGTTGAGTTAAACATCCCTCCTTTTCTGGAAAATCAAGGGCAGTTTTCAACTCAAGATGTGCAAAAAACCAAAACTATTGCAAGCCTTAGAATACATGTAGAACGTGCCATCAGAAGGGTTAAGGAGTATCACTTTTTGGATTCCGATGTTCCTCTTTCAACTTTAGGTTCAGTTAACCAGCTCTATTCTATAGCCTGTCTTCTAACAAATTTTCAAGGTCCCTTAATCTTATCAAAGTGACAACATTACAATGTAGTGCACTCATTTGGATTAGAAGATCATTCAGAAGGATTAAATATTTAAACTATTACAAAAAGTGTAAGTAGTCATAATGAGTCTTGGTAAATTTTAATTGTTATTATAAGGTGTCAACTGTTACTGGATATAGTATTTCTGAATCAATTGCTCTTTAAACATAATATTGGACATTTTTGGTGTTTTTCTTTTAAGTTTGGTTAATTGGGGGATTACCACATATATTTAATTCTTGAATTTGAGTATGATGATGCAAGTAAATAACAAAACCTTGGCTAAAAGAGCTAAAAAATACTAACAAGAAAGTTAGGTCACATTTCTGTTTCTGCAAAAAAATGCTCCATGCATTCCATGGGTCAACATCACCTCATCCCTCATCCTGACATTATCTGGTTGGCACCAATTTTAGAAAAGTTTTTAAATCTAATATAGTTGTACACAAATTAGAGCAAATATAGAATGGGTTAAAAGAATATTGAAGCTAAATCTTTTCATAACAAATACAGTCTTGAGAGTAAGCAAAGACTAGAGGCAAATCAGCTTAGATAGTAATTGAAAAAAAAAATGTCCACCTTATCTTTAGCCCCTTGGAAAAAAATGGGATCAAAAAGGATTCTTGTGCAGACAAACATGTCATCATTCATGTAACTGAAAAAATCGCACCAGTCTAGACCAGTGAGGCCCAACTGGCACTGGACTTGGTAATAATAAATGTCACTCTTCTTTAAAGAATACTGGTTAGTATTATCCTTGGTAAGATATCTCACATCATCAAATGAGGTTGCCCCCTCCCTAACAACTTTAACCTCCAGTAAACCAAAGGGGTTCTGGTCACTACCAAGGGCATCCAAATCATAAACTTTCCGGTCAGGGCTGCAGCCTAACCATGGGCATTTAGGATTTATAATTAATCCTGATGGGAATAAATTCACTCTGCCATTTTTTGCTACATTAGCATAGACTGTTGCTGCATGGGGTTCAAGTTCTACACCCCTCTTCATTGCTGGAGTTTGAACAAATCTTGCCGGGTTCAGCTGACTTACAAGGTTTTCAAAATTTGAAACTCGCCGGGCAACTGTACCAAACTTGCTTGCTGTTATCCGCTTCTTTCGCAAAAGACGCCAAGTCTCGCTTAAACTTTGAGTAATTGTTTCTTCTTGTACCCTGAGAGAAATCTCACTTGTGACAGAAAGAGAGTCAAATAGGGCTTGCTGGTTTGCCTCCAGGCACACAGACACATTATTTTGAAATCTATCATTTGCACTCTCAAGTGGTAAATCTGGAAATGCAGTGCAGGTAAAATCATTTACTAAATAGTCTGCAGACATTTTTTGTTGATAAGAAATCAAACACCCTTTGGGGACATTTCCAAATTTGCTTGGGACAAATGAAACAGATCTCAGGTCCTGCTCAGAAGGAACAATGGTTACAAACAGAGGCTTTGGCTGTAGACTGTTAAAATGCTCTTTAGTCATTGTTCCATATATTGGTGATGGGGAGTACAGGTTGCTTTTGATGTATTTGTTGAAGGATGCGCCTAGCTGAGGCTTCTTCACAAGTACATTTTGAATTTGCTTTGCTTCAATTTTTTTCCCCCTAGGCACACTCCAGCGCTGCTTCATGCTGGTGCATGTTAGATCATCTGGCAGAGTTCGATGCCCCAGTTGTTTAAGTAAAGCCAGATAATAGAGAAGCCCTATAACATGATGGCAATACCCTCCTGATCCAGCCACACAAGAGCACCTTCCAGACAAAGAATTATTAGCCATGCTTGAAGAAACTTCCAAGGAATGAGGTGGCTCGTTCTTCTTCATCGAACGAAAACATTTCGATGCAATTTTCACCGCGTCGTTGGCCCGTATCACTAAAACATTAAAACATAAATATAAGATTCTGATTGAGAAAAACAAATAAGAAATACTCGATTTTATTACTGACCTTTAATCTCGTGTAGATATCCAGGTTCTGCCATAAACTTGTATGCCTTCGCTGTGCTAGTGCATCCAGACATTTTTTTTGCATATTGGCCGACATCATCGAAGGTCAGCGAGGGAAATATTGAAAGATCTTGGCTCTCTTCAGCTAAAAAAAGCAATAAAACAAGAACATGAGCAACATAAGTCTAACGATTTGGTAAAAATCTTCAAATTCATACGATCATTAAATTGGGCGAGTAATATCTCTGTACTTCTAGTGGTGAATTAAACAACTTTGTTGGTTCTATCATCATAGTTTCAGGGGAAATCCATGGCCAAAATTCTATGTTTATCGGTAGTAAACAGCTCCTAAACTTTTACGTGTAGTGAATTAACGTATTTTCTTTTTCTCTACTTCTATTAATCGTCCACACGTCGCTATCAAAGTGCAGCAAGAAGACAAGATCTGTAGTCTACATACCTGAAGGAGAGGCCATGTCTGTAACTCGTGGTCGACTTGACGCTGATATTTTTGCCGCGATCCCAGCTGAATATTGACTTTTCCGATTCGAAGATGTGCTAAATGCTATAATTATATGCTAAGCGTATTGGATTTTGAGAGATGGAAGGGTATTTCACGCTTGAATTCAAAATAACTGCCTTTCAGATATGCACACGCAGGACGCTCATGAGACTCATTCGATTTGTTTTGCAGAAAAGCTTGCTCTCCAATTCGGCGTTGCTAGGCACGTGACCAACTAGCTGCAAAGGGCCTATTGGTATAGTAGAGCGCTGCACTAGTATCGCAGAGGTCAGTGGTTCGAATCCCGTACAGGCCTGATTTTATTTCAGGTCTGATTTTCGCCATTGCATAAATAGCGCTCTCTACTGCGAGGATCGTGCATCATACGTATCTATAACCGCAGTTCAAAATATATGAACTTCATATATTCACCGTACCCAAAGTGATCTAAATTTGAAAGGTAGGAAGGTTTGTATCAATGAACAAAGTCACCCCTAGCCTCACTCCCGTTCAAAGGCTTGGCAACCAAGCACACAACTGTAAAATGGACTGTTGTACAAGGCACTTTGTAGCCTGCAGAGCAGGCGTTCTTGTGGACGGAGCACTACATTTCGGCTGGCCAAACCAGCCTTCTTCAGGTGCAGTGGGAATTTACAGAGAATTGGGGTGATGCTTCATAGATAGCTGTATGATGTAACAGCGGAAATATGTAAAACTAATTTGATTGACAATGAGATAACAATAAAAATAGAAACAGTGAGCAAAAATAGAAATGAAGTAAGGTAAATTGGATAAATAACTAGAAGTAAGAATAGTAGAAGGAAAAAAAAACTAATACATTTCTTCGCGAGCGTTAAGGCCATCTGGATAAATAGTGTTGCCTCTTGAAATTAAAAAAGCTTCCCTGGCCTTGCGTATCGAGTCGCTCTTGGAAAACACTTTTTCGATGGCGATTAGCTCCATGTCGTGAGCAGAGTGGTTAGGAGAGGAAATGAAGTGTTCTCCCGCTCTAGTAGTTTAAGATTTAGAGTTAGGTTTATCAATGGTACGGCGGTGTTCATTAAAACGGTCTTTTAAACGTCGTTTAGTTTCTCCTATATATTGTAAGTTACAGCGGTTACACTGAATTAAGTAGATAAGGTTTTTAGTGTCACAGGTCAAGTGATATTTAATGGGACGTGTTTCGACTTGCCCCTACATCTCTGACGGTCTTACTAACTATACCTTTTTTTCTACCGACGAAACACGTCCCATTAAATATCACTTGACCTGTGACACTAAAAACCTTATCTACTTAATTCAGTGTAACCGTTGTAACTTACAATACATAGGAGAAACTAAACGACGTTTAAAAGACCGTTTTAATGAACACCGCCGTACCATTGATAAACCAAACTCTAAATCTAAACCTAATATAGCGGCAGAACACTTCATTTCCTCTCCTAACCACTCTCCTCACGACATGGAGCTAATCGCCATCGAAAAAGTGTTTTCTAAGAGCGACTCGATACGCAAGGCCAGGGAAGCTTTTTTAATTTCAAGAGGCAACACTATTTATCCAGATGGCCTTAACGCTCGCGAAGAAATGTATTAGTTTTTTTTTCCTTCTACTATTCTTACTTCTAGTTATTTATCCAATTTACCTTACTTCATTTCTATTTTTGCTCACTGTTTCTATTTTTATTGTTATCTCATTGTCAATCAAATTAGTTTTACATATTTCCGCTGTTACATCATACAGCTATCTATGAAGCATCACCCCAATTCTCTGTAAATTCCCACTGCACCTGAAGAAGGCTGGTTTGGCCAGCCGAAATATAGTGCTCCGTCTTAAAATTTACTTATCTACGTTGTATCGGTCTTGCCTCTATATCTATATTTCATATTCGTTATTTTGGGCCGATCAGGTCATCGCTGATCCAAAGTACAAGGGTAAGATCATCGTCCACGGTTGCCTGCTGAACATTTCAAAATAAGCGCTTATTCCCCTCAGCCTCGACTTGGTGCTCTCAATTAGTTACCAGACTTTCTCGCACTAACAATTCGAAACTAGTCTATTCAAGGAATATTTGGGCCAAAAGTCTGAGATCGTCCATCGTCCTATCTTAAAAAGTCTGAATTAAAAAATATCTTCGAAAGCTGTTATTCTTTATGACAAGGCAGTGATTTCAAACTTGTTTTCGATAACCTTCTTTATTTCCTTCCTCACTCCTCCTTCTACTTCCCCGGGCCGAGCACAGCAGCATTCGGAATATCTTCGGTATAGATCGTAATTGGTCGTAACATTCCCGGCCAAGAGTCGCCTGAAGCACGCTTTTTGACATCTTTTGTATCTCTCGCAATGGCGGATGGATTGAAACAAAGAGAAAACTTATATAAGCTGATGATAAGGTAAGTAGGGTTTCCGAATGCGTTTTACTTGTTGTTTGAGATGGTCTAGTGAAATGGAACACGAAGATATCGCTTCAGAGTATCGTTATCAGGAGAACAAACAACAAAATGGCGTCGTGCTTCGTTTGGTTTTCAGCTGCTGTCATCTTGTGTTAATCTATCTCCTTGAGACATCTCGGATGAGCGATTAGACTGAAGAAAAACTGAATGAATTGAACGTCAATTATTGCTTGTTTGTGAGCGTCACAGCTTCGTGGTATTTCGTTTAGATAAGTAGAAGTTGTGTTAAGTATTAACCCGATTGATACTTATTTGATGGTTTGCTGTTAGAGCGCCGTGTGGGTTATTCCGTTCAGATTGTGTTGAACATCAGTTTGTTGGAAGGAGTCAGTTAATCTTGGCTGAGAAAGTGCCTCGAGTTTTCTAAAACCGTATTTGTATGGATTTTGAATTGTCGCTCAGTACAATTAACGTCCATAGTCTTAATTCAAGATGAAATGAGAATTATCAGAACGATATTTCTGCTTGCGTACATAAGCGATATTAATAGTTTATACCCATGAAAAATTTTGCCTGCTGCTTTATCAGGTGAAAGATTGACTAAAAATTTAGCCAGTCATGTTCAGACCGAAAACTTATCGCTAAAAAAAAACATTCATAGTGGTATTGTATCTAAAGCTTCAGTGTAATTTTGCTCCGGTACAAAAACAAAGAAATTCAGTCTTTGTTTTCGTTACTTTTTGATTATTAGGACAAATATGACTAGGAAAAACCAGGAAATGGGAAATTTTTCTGTTATGAATTTTTAGTTGGTGTGATACCTCTCAAAGTTCTACCGACTCTAATAAATGTATATGTAGATGTTATGTGAATTCCACATGCAGTGCATGGCATTTTATGCTGGCTGCACCCGTGGACAAAAGGGGTACATTTCTAAGGAAACTGTGGTGCTATGTCAGTGGGGGTATTACAAGATAATTTGGTTTTATCAACTGAGTTGTTTTGTCAATTGATCTGATAAAGGGTGAAGGCCCAAAACAGTTGGTTACAAACCTTTTACAGTGGCCTGTTTATGTTCCCAAATGCAGTAAGTGTGAGCTCTGTCTCAACGAGCATGGAAAAGTCAGCTATTTGGTTTTCTACCTCTGTAGTTTTGAACCAACTTTTCTTTGCTCCAAGATTTTTATGCCATGTCCTTTTCTACCTGTTGGGTCTCTTAGATTCTCTGGTTTCTAGAGCTCTAAGCATAACTTCTTTTCTAAAACCCCAAATTCATTTGTTTGTGTTTTTTTCTTAGAGCTTGTATATTATTGATGCCACAGCTTTACACTTGATTTCAAAACCTTGACATTGAATAGTCATTTACATTTTACGAGATTCTGTATCTCTGTGGGTCAGTTGTACATGACAACCACCATTATTATCCAATTACACACCACAGAGTACAAATAACACCTAAGACATGTACAAATACTACACAGTATTTGTACTCCAGACAGGTTAGACAGGTTTTCTCCTATCGTGCAAGCAACGAATTGGATTGAAGTTAAAAAAATGGCAGATGTTGTAAATCATTTTTCCGATTATGAAAAGTCAGAATGGCTGGAGAATATTGATCTAGGTTTATTAGATAAATCGAATGAAGAAAGTTAGATGACAATGAAATTTCATCATTTATTGAAGAAAATAGAAACAGCAACACGACAACATATCAATTCTGTGCCACTTTGCATACTTCTGTCATGCATTCCCTGTAAATAAATATCCATGAAATTTGCCTGCACTGAAATAACAATTTGGCATGTTGAATAATAAATAACGTATTAGATGTTTTTGGCGTGTTGTATCGCTGAGTATTTTTACTTGTTATTTGTATTTTGACTCACCTTTATTTAAGGGCTTGTCAAAACACGGCACAACTCACAAAAATACTCAGCGATACTACACAAACGTCTAGTTACTCACGTTCAGTTACTTATTGATTGAAGATGGCATAAGCATACCGAAACATGTCTCTCAAAAAAGTTGTCTATTTCTTACAATATTTATCATACTTGCTACTACTTCGACCTTAAGATATATTTACTTGACTGTCATAAAAGAGCTTTCTTGAAAGAAAAGGATTATCACTCATAAATAAAGATTCATCATGAATAAAAAGAAAAGTGAATCCCTGATAATGTATTTGTGCAAACATTTCTATGGACATGTTAGGTCTCATGGTTCACGAATGATGCTTTTTAGGTGTTAATAATAAAATAATGCTAATAATAACAAATATTTATACAGGATAGCCCTTCAGTGCAGGAGCACTGTTATCAATAGGGTCCTGTCTAAATAACATAATATAAGGATAAAAACTAGAATAAGATAAGAATGACTACTCACCTAACTAAATGCCCTCGGCAAAAAATTGATCTAAAGACTCCCTAAATGGTACCCTACTGCTAATTTGCTTGATTTTTAAAGATAAAAAATTAAAAGCTGAGGCTCCTAAAAAATAAAAACTTTTCCGAGCAAAGTCAAGCCTCACTTTCGGGAGAGCAACGGTGGTCCCTCTGTTCCTCATATTAAATTCGTGGGTTAACAATTTAAAATATTCTTTGAAAGGACTACAAACATTGTCTTTTAGGCAATCAAAAACAAATAAGCAAGCCTTTTTCTTCAAAAAATTTTCAATTGTGGGTAAACGGAGTTCATAGTTTAGACATTTTGAGTTTTGCAGAATAATCCTGTGACTACATTGTTGCAAACAAGGGTATTTTGTATAATTTGATTTATTAGATTGCCAGTGCTTATTATCATCATAAAAAATTGTATTTTTTCTTTTCAACTTTTCTTCCCTCAATAGTCAGCTCAGATATGATGGATTTGATGCCATTGCAAATAATTTGGCCAAAGTTGTTAACATCATCAGTGCATGTCCTCCTATGGCACGGCTCTATGAAGTTGTTAATCTTGGAATTCAAGCTGAAACAGAAGGTACATTGTTATGTCAACTGTTGTCATTGAGCAGTTATCATTCAATTTCTTCTTTGAAAAAGTTGAGTCTTGTAAATGGTAATTTTGGTATATCATGTAATGTATTTAAATTAAGTTAGTGTAATTATGTAAGGTCAGTTACATGTAAGAAAGCAATTTACCCACTTTGATTAGCATTTTCGATCTGGGAGTCAAAAGAATTCCTTGTAAGTACATGAGAAAATAAAATAAAAGTGGGAAAAGTGTTAGCTGAAAAAGTATTGGAAAAAATAGCACAACCAGTAAATTTTGATGAAAATGAAGCAAAAAGAAGTGAATTACTGTAGGAGTTAATGTATGGATCTCAGTGAAAAAATCCTAGAGAATTAATTATTGTTCTTGGGAAGAAGATGTAAGTCAAGAAGTGGTAGGGGATTTATTGAATTAAATCAACCCTTTTATAGAGAATCCCTGAGGCCCATTGCTTGCTTAAAACTGTGGTTTGTGTTGGACCTCGTGTTAATAACTGGCCCTCCATTTCTCATTTTTTTTTAGGCACGAGACCTGAACCTACAGTCCTTCCTGGGCTAACGCCATCAGTTGAAACAAGCAGAGGAGTTGATTTGGAGTACGAACCAGAAGGTATGGTGTAACCCTTTACAACCTAACATCAGTATGCATATTATTCATACTGTTCTCTATACATTTCTTAAGTTAATGACAAGGAGAATTTGTTTAACAATCAAGAGCTTCTCCAGTCAGTGATTATCTACTTTATTCTCATGATCTCAATGTGTGATTCAGGGATGATATTGTAAGGAGAAATTCAATGCTGGTCACTCACTGGCATTAAAGGCTTAAAACTTCTGAATTTTTGTTTGTATTAATTTTTTTTAACATTTTTGTATTTTCTGCATTTGTAACGTGTTTGTTTCCCTACTTAAAAATTGTCTAATTTATACAAAGCTGTGTGTATGTAGTCCTGATTCTCTTGTTCTCTGTGAAATAATGTGCTTGCACTTGAGGGTGAGATGATTTTAAAAGAAAATCTACACATACTTGGAGTCTGAATGTTATGACATGTTACTACATGTATGCCCAGGTGGCAGTGTTCTCCTTTTCAGGCAGTAGAAACTGGTAGGATTTAATGCCTTTGCCTCTTATTAAGGGCTAAAATGACTTGGAATTATTGAAAATGAAACACGTATATTTAGAACAACTGCTTTACCAGTTTTGAAAATTTTTTTGACTTATCATAGTTGAAATGAGGGAGAAGAATGAGTCAGATGAATTGTTAGTAACTCTGTGCAGTTGGTGAATTTGAATTTGGGGAAACTACCCAACTTCTATTCGTCTGTGAAAAGAAGTGAATGAAATGGAATATCTAAGTTGCATCTTCTTTTGTATACTGAATCAGTGCTTGACTATAAAAAGTGCAATTACAGGCTGTTTGTTCACTAACTGAGGTTTATTTCACTGCAAGAATTTTGAGTTATTATAATTATGTTAGGATAGCTTAATGTCAGTAGCCTATTAATTATATTTGTAGAATGGAAAGAGCACATGTTTTGTTTTAGAGTGATATTAGTGTGTTAAACATTCTCCCTTATAGAGCACTGTCTTGCTTAGTTGGTATGATCCTTTTCCAAGCCCTTTCTTAAAATTAATGAATCTTCAAGTATGCCTCAAATGGTTTAAATATCTATTTTTGAGTAGTTTTTGGTAAAATGCATATAATTGAATTTTTTGTGTATTTACTAACAATAAAACTGAAAGGTAGCACACTTGTAGCTAGACTTAAAAAAATACTGCCAATTTCAAACAGTCCATGACCCAGAAAGGAGGATAGCATTGTTACTCAATTAAATCATTATGTCAGTGTTACTTTTAATAATTAATTGTTGAAACAGAAAAAGTCTCAATAATATAACAAGGCTAAATCCTTTTTAAGATACATATATTTTATTAGATGTTTCGTTGTGTAGTATCGCTGAGTATTTTTATGAGTTGTGCCATATTTTGACGAGCCCATAGGACAAGTCAAAATACAAATAACGAGTAAAAATACTCAGCTATACTACACAACAAAACATGTAATAAGTTATTTATTATCCAACACGCCAAATTGTTATTTCAGTGCGGGCAAATTTCGCTGATATTTATTTATGGGGAGTGCGTGACAGAAGTACACGAAGCGGAACAGAATTAATAATAATAACTTTATTTATCCTGGTAAAAAAACTGATGGACTGGTATTAATTGGTGACCAGCAATATATAAGAATATTAACATGAAATAAAACAACAGTTTAACAATAATGACAAAATCTCTAAACAAAGAACTAAGCATTGATCTTGCAAAATGTGATTAGCCTTATCCATAATCATTAATTGGGGCGTTTTTGTTACTGTTTCTATTTTCTTCAATAAATGAAGAAATTTCCTGGTTGTCTAAAGTTTTTCTTCATTCGATTCATCTGATAAACTTGGATATATATTTGGCAGCCATTCCAACTCTTCGTCGACGGAAATATGATTCAAATTGTCCGCCATTTTTTTCGTAACTTCAATCCAATTTTTTGCTAGTGCGATGTGAGAAAACCTGCCTAACCGGTTCTCTAGAGTACAAATACTGTGTTATATTTGTACTCGTCTATGGCGTTATTTGTACTCTAGGGAGTGTAGTTGGATAATAATTTGGCTTTATCGACTGAGTTCATAATGTAAGTTGGCCACCATAAACAATTTTTTAAAGCTGAAGTTTTTGACTGCAAACTTGTCGTCATGCAGCACTACATTTTATTTAGGAACTAACAGCCCATACCCCCTTTATTCAGTCATAAAATCTATTTCAAGGTGACCCTATAAGTCTCAAACTTATCTCCAGATTTCAGATTAAATTTTCACACAACTTTCATGCCTACTTCCGCCTTGACTCATTGTCCGCCATCAGGGTGTCCATCTCTGTCATAACCCGCTAGTAAATCTTCCAACAACCGCTGTTGAGAGTTGTTCCTTTCTGCTGTTTAAAGAAATCAGACGATTCAACAATACAGTATTAAACATTTAAAGCTGGTTCTTTTCTCAATAACTGTAACATAACCTTTTTGGTCCTAAGCTTTCTGCAGTTGTAGCGAACTGTAAAATCGACCTTACATGTAGCTATAGATGACTCTTTCTATGTAATTTGAACAAGAGCCTTGGTTATACATGTCTCTGAAAATCTGGATCTTCAATTTTATTAAAGCTGTTCGTGTATATACATGTAAAGGCCTGATTCAGTATACAACAACTTATTCCATTTCATTGCTTGCCTAGGGAAAGAAGTAAATGGAGAATGGCAAAACTCCACTACTGATGAGTCTTTCATGAGCAATCTTGAACTTCAAAAAGTAGACCAAGATTGTGAGAGTGAGCCAGAGGAGAAACCAGATGATTCCCCCTCGGCAAGCATGGTTCTCAATCACATTCTAAGAATAACTTCTGACAAGAAATTCGCAGAACCTCCCCAAACTCTGAAGCCCGCTGCAGCAGCAGAGTCCTTGACTGGAAATGGGCATGTGCTCGATACAGAGAGCATTTGTGAACAAGTTAAACTTGAACTTGTTAAGTATAATATTTCCCAAGAGGTGTTTGCCAAAGCAGTCTTGGGAAAATCGCAAGGATATCTCTCTGAAATGCTTAAACATGGTGAGAACTTTTTCCGCCCACAAGACAATACACACTACAAGGGTTGGATGAATTTTGAGATCATGCGGCAGTTCCTTCAGAGACCAGAGGCTGAACGCCTAAGGATTTATTACCAGAAGGGAGAGGAGTTGAAGAGGGAGAGGATGAAACGTAGGCAGATTGAGATAGTAAGTGCATTTTATTCCATCATTCGTTTGCAATTTTTTTTTTTCAATTTAATTTTTGTCGAGATTTTCGTTGTTGTGTAGCCTGCTGTATAAGCATCACATTAAGGTGAGTTGAGGTTACAAGCTCACCATCATTCATTCAACTAGCCATGTTCAATTTCAAGTTAGAGTGGATGGTGGGGAAGGGGTGGGGAAAGACAAATAGATTTCTATTCATCTCTGTTTCCTCGCCCCTCCCCTCTCCTTCGTTCAGACTGTTGCTTACTTGGTAGTGGCTATAAATTTGACCAAGAAACTAATGAAGGCTTGGTTGCCAAAGTCACATTTGCTCTGCAGACTAGTTGCTGTGCAATACATGTTGATCTGGGAGAGGATGATTTCTTGTTTTTCTTTCTTCTTAATAAAAGGTTTAAGTACTCCAGGTTTATATAAAAACGAGAACCTGGCACAGTTCTACCAAAGCAAATTTAGTTTCTATGATTGAAGACTGTATTTCTACATGCATTTCTACTGCATTTCTTGTCCCTGTTACAAAAATGAAACAGAAGGTGGGCGAACATTTACTGTACAATCAATAGATAAAGACCTTAAAGAACTAAAGATTGCCAAAGCCTTGAAAAAGAGAGTTATAAACAATTTACTTAGTAAACAAAATAGTGATATGAATTTTTTATAATATTACGGCTGATGATATTTTAGTATGTTTTTATTATTATGAAGTTTTAGTATATATACATATGTATTTTTCTTTTTAATAGGTTTTTAAATTGTATACATCAAATTATTATTACTTTCATTTATGTTAATTTTATGTATTGATTAGATTACTTTATAGAGGGCCATAGGGTTATCAGTTGTACCTAAACTGTTACGTGCTACCCTATTAAAATAAAGTCATTATCTTATCTTATCTTTTCTTACCTTTGTGTCCCTGAGGTTTAAGTTAATTGGGTTTTAAATTATCATTAATTTATGAGAAGCACCTTGAAGATTAATTGTAAATTTTGTGAGTTGACATACATTTTGATGCTGATCTGTTCTTTTGGGTATTAGGGTCTGTCTGATGATGCACTTAGGAAAAGAAGACGCTACATACCCACAGAAGCCAAGGCTGTCATGGAGGATCATTATCACCGCAGCAAGTACCTTTCATTGGAGAAGCGCCAAACCTTAGCCAATCAGCTGGCCATACCTGAACAGTGTGTCAGTGATTACTTTAAGAATCTGCGATCCAAGAAGAAACACGAGGAGCGAATGAAGTGTTTACTAAAAGGGCTGGAACATGGTGAAAAACAACCTGACCAGGGGGATTCTGGAGATGAAGATGAAGACAGTGTGGAAAATGGCTCCAGTGAAAATCCTGGATTGTGTTTGCCTGATAATTCAGCTGTGCCAACATCTAGTGCAGCAGGAGAAGCTTCCCCACAATCACATGGTCATGCGCAATCTCCAAGTTTAATACATTCATGTGGTAGAAGATTTAATGTGTCTCCCCCAGTATCTGCTTCATCTCCAACTTTTCCAACATCCTCAGAAAGGAGAGTTTCTGAAACCGATTTAGTTGCATCAAAAATTGCTGCTCTGACGCAAAGTCAAAAGTCATTGAACAAACAGTCTGGTGTCCGAAATTGCCTGTCACCTACTGTGAGAAGTAAAGACAGTGAACTGCAGGTTTCAAGGACATCCACCAGCAGTTCTGTTCATCGTGCAGTCAGGGAGAGTTCTGCACTCTCTTCCAGCTACCTGTCATCATCGCAGACACCTGTCTCCAGCTCTGAAGAAGTGGAGACCTTCTCACTTGAGAGCTTGATTGATGGTACCTGTAGTTCTGTCGTGCTCCAGGGGGGGACACCTGAAACTGAAGGACTGGAGGTTGGGCAACAGATTTATGTTGTACATGTTAACAACCCTGTTGTGACAAGTGTTCAGAACTGAAGGCATCGGAGTTCAAGAAGCTGGCATCAAGAAATTTCAAGACAATTTTCTACAACTAGCAACTCCATGATATGTGAAGAAGACTATAATTAATCATTTATTAATTATTGATTATAACTATTAATAATAATTATAGTTACACAAAAATTACAAAAGTGGCAATGATTAACCAGGAAAGAGAAAGGATAATTAAGAATGCAGAAGACACAAAAGACAGAATCAAGAATACAAACTTGCAAAATGAAAGTCAACTTTTCACAATGTGGAAACTGTGACATACCTTGTTTTAGTTGTGCTGTAGAAAAGGAAACATTAAACCTATAACTCCCAAAATCTGATTCTTAACTCCCCCCTTCCTCCAGCTGCCACACATTTCCTTGCAAATTAATTAAAAGAATTTGGTGCTAGATCAAGATAACAACTTCTACCTGATAAGTCTGAGTATTCTCATTCCTTTTTTGCTGGATAACCCATGGATACAATAGCGAGAAGTTATCAATGATTCACTTCAGGGAGTTAGGGTTAATTTTTTTTAACTGGCCGCAATATTTTTCTGTTATATTGAAGATTTTTTCCCCTTATTGAGTCAGTTTCCCTTCGCCCTCTGTTACATTCAAAATGGAGAAATCAACTGTAACATAAGTATTTGGCTTTACACTACCTGAATGCCCAGGTAATTTCTGTCAAGATTTGGATTTAACTTATCAAAAATTATCATTTGAAGTTAGAAACAGTGAGGATAATTTCTTTCTGTAAATATAACAGAAATAAAGAGATGAAAGCATCAAGGAACTTTCTAGAGATGATTTAAAACTAAATCATTTTTTAACGGTTAGTTTGTCACTTTCACTGTAACAGCTTTTGGAATGTGATCTGTAAAATATCTTAAATGAGGAATATAGCACATAGTCATGATTAGCAAGGTCATGTAAAGTATTTATTAGGCTTTCATCCACCAAAATAGTTTATCAGATTTTGAGATTAATGTTACATGATTCATTGTTATCAGAAAATAAATCACACTAGTGTTATAATTGTCTCACAATAAGGGGTTAAGGTCACCAAACTAGCAGTTATCCTTTGTGGGAAGTTGCATAGCTGTATACCCTCGCATGTTGAAGGAGCTTGTTAGCGTGAGTTTTAAGACGGAAAGTAGAGCAGTCATCATTTGAGAACTAATGTAGAGAGGTGCCTCATCTCGTTCCCAGATCCTACCGTCCAAATGTAGCTTACAACTATGAAAGGTCTAGGTACGAGACAAGGAGGTGCCGTCATTGTAGGTCACGCATATAATGATTATACAATGGAACCTCCAATATGGGGAACTAATTGGGACTGGAAAAAGCGCTCCTGAAGGTGTTCCAATGTTATGGAGAGGAACCTCCCATTCAATGAGAGAATTTTGGAAGACTTACCACATGACATTCTTTTCCAGATCATGGTACCAGTCCTCCAGCGGCCATGTACGAAACATATTACGTAACAGCACATAAGGCTCCCTGCCGAACAGCGAGTTTTAGTCAAAATGGTAAAATTCTGTTTATTTTTTGGTGCGTATGCTCGTTTTCGGTTTTTTTGTTTTATTTTACCGTTCGGAAGCCGGCTATCGAGAGTAGTTAGTACTTTGATTATTTCAAATAGATGTCGCCTGAGTTTAGTGTCGACCTAGATGGAAACTCCAATATCAGGTTTTCGAGAACGGACTGGAGCCTATTATTATTTTTCACTGACTTTACCGGAAAAATGATGATAGGTTCCAGTCCTTACTCGGAAACATGATTTTGAAGTATCCCTTTAAGTCAGGACGCTGAATTTAGGCCCCCTTCAGTGAAAAATGACCATGATTAAGTTACATGTTTCGTTAATCTGTTTTAGGTCGATTGATAGCCACAGGCTCAGTGGATGCGTCCATCAAGGTATGTTGTTATAAAATTAACATGAAACACATCGGTCAAACATCTGGCGTGTGCAAGGTCGGTGATCAATTTTGGCCAACGGCGCCAATTTCAAACAATAACTGCTGTGACGTCAAATATGCGACCAAAATTGAAACGTTCTTAGAAATATAAACAAAAGGAAAGAAAAATTGGGAAAAGAAAAACTCAAGACTTTCCTACAAAGCTTATGTAAACACTGATATCCACAGTTGGTTTACCGTTTTGTTTTGAGCTTCATCATGATGACAAAAAAAAAAAGATTTTAGATAGGTTTGTTCATGGCTCTCAGTAAATCGAGACTCGAGAAAGAGCCGAAAAACAACGGACAGCAGTTGCAGTTGTCACGGTGATGGTCTTTTTTGCTAGTCCCCCACGGCTTTTCGTGCGCCCGCGTTTTCATTCATTTCCTTTAAACAGAGTGCCTAGAGTGCCTAGCACTGGGCTAGAACTAGGACCTCTCAACGCGGAGTTCAGCGCACCTAGCACCATTCGTCCTCAATTCCCACTTAAATGAATCTTAATTTGACAATCTTCTATAAAGACCTTATGATAATTAATTTCTTCCAATGTGAAAATGCAAAGCAGCTATTGAAATGAATGACTGAAAAGTGTGCAAATACAGTATAGCACAGTTTGAATGTTGGTCGCGTTTTATCTCTGTACTTTCTTCGGGTTATTTTTTGCAGGTGTTAGATGTCGAGAGAATGGTTGCAAAAAACACGATGCCACAAACACAGGATCAAGGAGCTGGCACCAATTTAGAAAATCATCCAGTTATCAGGACTCTTTACGACCATATGGATGTACGTCACTAACGCGCTGAGAATAAGCTTATTATTTCTATCGTAATTGTGCTCGTCAGCATATTAAGCTCCGCGTTTACGTGAAACGTGAACGGCAAGAGTGACCACGTGACCTTGTTTTTCCCGCCATTTTTTCACGTTCGCCGGTTGCGCTTCGTCGTTTCAACTGGAAAGTAACCTGTTTCGCGTTTCTCGTGTGCGGGAGATTTTTTTCACTTTTTCTCTTACCGAGTAGAAGTTAATTGGCGGAAAAAGGGAACGGGAATTGTTTCTTGTAAGTCATACAAGGGCGCCTTCAAATCTACTGTGACGTGAGCTCACGCGAAGCTAAAGCCGCAAGGTTCACGCCATTTTACATGAAACGTGAAAGGGCAAGCTGACGTTTGCCGTTTCACATAAAGGCGTTGCTTAATCTCTCTTTTATCATTATCGTTAACGCGATCCTTATCTTGATTGTTATTGTTGTCATTAGGGTGCAGGATGTATTACACTACTCTTTTCATTTTGTTTCAGGAAGTTACAGCTGTTGAATTTCATCCCAACGCTTTGGTCTTGGCATCTGGCAGTAAAGACTGCACAGTTAAACTGTTCGATATCTCCAAACCCTCCGTGAAAAAGGCATATCGTTCCCTTCAGGTAAGCTACATGTATATGGCAAACATTCTGAACATTTCATAAACTATTCAGTAATTGATATCTGAATTGGATCTAGGAGTTTTTCATGGAGGTGAAGGGAGGGGGTCGTAAATTTTGATTGAACGAACACTATAAGTATAGGTCTCACGGGAAGGGGGGCATAGACTCACTCCCCTCCCCTCCCCCTTTCACTCCCCTCCCCCTTTCACTCCCCTCCCCCTTTCACTCCCCTCCCCCTTTCACTCCCCTCCCCTTGAGTCCCCCTCCGCTGAGTCTACTACTGAAGCAAACTATTAACTTATACGCATTGTGCAAAAGATAGTTTTAAATTATTTGAGGTTGCTAAAAACTGCAAGTTACAATCTGTTTTTCTTTCAGGAAGCCGAGGTTGTAACATCCATGTCGTTTCATCCCACAGGAGATTTCATTCTTGTTGGCACAGAGCACCCAACCAGTGAGTTCTTTTTTCCTATTTAATCCCAGACTACAAGCAGCCCGTCCTTTTCCGTCACACGAAATCACGGAGAAGAAAATTGCTGCAAATTAGTGTACTGAATTTTTGTTAATTGTGTTATGACCTATAAGCAGTAGTCGCGTAGTCTTTCCTCGTACCCAGACCCTTTGCGTTTAATACATGGTAGGATCTGGGTACGAGATTACTCGTAGTCAAATTCAAAGAGCAGTGAAAGTCTTACTGAGTGCGATTTGACCATCAAGATTAAAAAAAAAAAATAAGTCCTTTGGCCTTCGTTTGTAGCATGTCTCGAAACATTTTATTCTGACTTAATGTAATCAAACTAATTTACAAGATGATCCATTCCAAATAAGAACTCTTTTCGGACACATTCGATGGCATTCTTCATAAGAATTTTTTTTTTTTCATATTATTGCTGATAATGGACTCTTTTTATATCCTGTTCTTGCAGGAGTATGCTGTCATTCATCCACTCTAAACATATTAATCATTTTGCATTTGGTTTTTTTTTTACAGTTCGTCTTTATGATACAAACACAGGGCAGTGTTTTGTACCGGCAAACCCTCGTGAATATCACACAGGATCTATTAATATGGTATGATTAATTTTATTTTTGACAAATTTTAATCACACGGGTGAGCTGTTAACAAGAACTCTTACTCTACATTTGTTACCCATCAGACACTCTTAGCCCAGGGACTGGTCATTAGTTATCGCCCAGGGGAAGGGAGGGGGGAGTAGTTAGATTTCCGTTGTGTCACGATGTCTTACTCAATCACCCTGTAAGGTTATGTGACATTCCTATGATGCCCCTCCCCCCAAAGTCATACGCAGTGAATTGACTGTAAAATTTACATCGCCCCACCCGTTTATATTCTTTTGATGACGACTGATTCCCCTTCCGCTCCCCGCCAAAACCAAGGACCACAAAATTCCTCCCCCCGCAGGGTAGTAAAAACAACTGGTCCTGTACATCCAATTTCTTACAGACAAAACATAGCCTTACTTGCAACACAATTCTCAATGCTGCTTCCAACTGGAGAGAAAAAGAAATTTGTTCAATTTACAGTGAATTCTGATTTCTGGGGCAGCATGAGGTTGAGAATTATCTAAATACTAGTAAACTGTAAAACAGACGATATACTTGTAATTCTAGAGTGTCCATGTCCTTGTTATTCGGAATGTAAGATTGACCCTTGAACCCCTAGAGTGACTAGCATTTCATTTCTCCTCACAATTTCACAGCTGAATCACACATTAAGGTCACGAGAATAAAGGAAATGATCACCATCTAAAAAGCTCTTCATTGTTGACTAAATTCTCCTTGTCAGCTCCTTAGGAAATGTATGGAGAACAGTGTAGAGAATATGCGTACTGATCATGATGTGAGGGTGTAAAGGGTTAACAGGGCTTCGTTCATCAATTGTAGGTGCAATATTCCGCATCAGCTAATCTTTATGCATCTTGTAGCAAGGATGGATCAATAAAGGTAGGTGGTACCAACACAGTGGTGAAAGCTTTGCGCATGTGCAATTATTGAAAATGTTTAAGGTGTTTTATAGAGAACATGTCAGTCAAACACAGGGCATGCGCGAGGGGAGTAAGTTTGACGTCTGCGCGCCAATTTACCCGCGCGAAGGAAAACATAAGAAACTCCACAACCGTCCCGGGGAAAAAAAGAGAGAGGAAATTAAAACACTCATGGCAATTTGTAAAAGGAAATCTAAATTAGGGAAAAGAAAACCTCGCGACTCTTCCAACACAAAGCTTATTAATTACGAGTATCCTGTTGAATTACCGTTCTGTTTTGAGTTTTACCAAAACAGTTCATGACTTTTAAGACGTAGTCACTTAATGGCTTGTGTGATTCTTTGTAACTCGGAAGATGCAAAAGAGCCACGCAAGTGTGGGGCCGGTCCACCTTTTCCGGACTGGCTCGCACCCTGTCGCACACACGTCAGCTTTCATTATGGCTTTCTTTACGATTGTCTGCGGGAGGACCATGTGGGTCATATTATTATGAATATTAAGTTGAAAATGTTTCCTTATTTTTGTTGTCAATAACTTGACACCCGATAACACATGTCTTCATTTGCTGTAGATCTGGGATGGAGTCAGCAATCGATGTATTGCAACATTTGAACAGGCACACCAGGGTGGAGAGGTTAGTTATGTACGGGCACACAAAAGTGGTGAGGTTAGTCATGTACAGGCACACCAAAGTGGAGATTTTAGTTTTGTAGAGGCACACCAGATTTGAGAGGTTAGTTATGTACAAACACACCAGGGTGGAGAGGTTAGTTTTGTCCAAACACATCGCGATGGAGAGGTTAGCTATATACAAACACACTAAGGTGGAGAGGTAAATTTTGTACAAACACACCAGGGTGGAGGGGTTGGTTTTGTACAAACACCAGGGTGGAGGGGTTAGTTTTAGACTGGCACACAAGGGTGAAGAGGTTAGTTATGTCTGGCATACTAGGGTGGAGAGGGTAGTTATCTATAGGTACATCAAGGTGCACGGAGTAGTTATGTAGAGGTACACCAGGGTGGAGAGGGTAGTTATGTATAGGTACATCAAGGTGCATGGAGTAGTTATGTAGAGCTACACCAGGGTGGAGAGGGTAGTTATGTATAGGTAGGTCAAGGTGCAAGTGCAGTTATGTGCAGGTACACCAGGGTCGAGGGGGTAGTTATGTGCAGGCACACAAGGATGGAGAGGGTAGTTATGTGCAGGCACACCAGAGTGAAGTTGTCAGTTACTTACAGGCAAACCAGGATGGAGACGTTAGTAGTGTAGAGGACTTTGTACGAATTACTAAGATGGTGTTTTCTGCTGCAGGTGTATTCAGTTTGTTTTTCTCAAAACGGAAAGGTAAGAAGAAAAAAATTATGGTTTCTTACTTCGTTCAATTGCACTTAAGATATTTTTTCTAACAACAAATGCTTATACGATGAATGTATGAAGTTCATATATTTTGAAGTTCATATATTTTTCATCACGGGTTTATTACGAATCAACTTAACGGCCTGCTCCCAGTTGGCTTGTTAGCTCAATTGGTAGAATGCTGCGCTAGTATCGCAGAGGTCAGTGGTTCGAATCCCGTACAGGCCTGATTTTTTCAGGTCTGATTTTTCGCTATTGCATAAACGCCGCTCTCTACTGCGAGGATCGTGCATCATACGTAACAAATGCTCACTTGAAAGCTAGTGGTATAATTTCAGCTCGTGTTTGTGTAGACTGTTCCAGGCATTCAGGAATTTAAACAAAGCGCAATAAAAAATGGCGCGTTGGTAGCAGAGGAGTGGAAAAACGATGGAGGCTTTGGTCTGGTCATGTAACGAATGACTTGACCCAAGCCTCTCTCGGTTTTCGCTCTGCTGCCTTTGTCACGCTGTTCACAACTTTGCATGGATTTCGTATCGTTCCACTTGCTGAAAGCCGTGAACAGGCTAATGTTGAAAATAACAAATATTTGACAAGTCAGTACTCTTTACTCTCTTGCAGTATATTGTTTCAAGTGGAAAAGATTCTCGTGTGTATCTATGGGAACTCTCTACTGGTAATAAACTCGAAACGATTAACTTTTACTTGTTTTTAGTTTGTTTTTTATTGTGATTCTACCTTTATAATCTTTCAACCCCTGAGAGGGACTGGCTTCTAATTTCTCCTTACAGTATCGTCCTTGAATCAAATGTAAAGATTATGAGAATAATGGAAATGATCACCAATTTACTGTAAAAAGCTCCTGATTGTTAAACAAGTTCTCCTTGGCATTACCACAGGAAATATAGAGAAAACACTGTGGAGAATATAAATACTAGTGTTAGTGTGTCAATGGTGAACTTTTACAAGGAGTACAGAATGTGCCTTTTCTTCAGCATCAACAGTCAGTTATACACCGACAAAGACTGTTTTAATTCGTTCAATTTTATTTTAGGAAAGGCTCTAAGCATGTACATGGGCGCCACAATGTCGAACTACAGGACACAGATTGTTTTCAACCACACCGAGGATTTTTGTGAGTCCAGTTTGATAATGTTTGTTGGTGTTTAGGATCTATATAATAAGTACTGGAAACATTCTGTAACTGACTCCAGGCGCGATAACCGCAAGTTCAGAATTAGAAATAAGGACCTCGAAGCACTGACTAAGAGCCTTGAACTTCGTGTTGATTTCCAATGAATTATCATTATTACAATGTACCATTGCTCAAAACCGTCAAACTAAAATACAAGCGAGAATATCTAGTCTAAGCGACATTAAAGGACAAAGCCGAACAATTATTGGATGTGATAAAAACACGAACGCAGGAAACGGCAAAACAACTAGACTAGAAATAACCGACGAAATGAAGCTAAGAAAGGTAGAAACCCGTGCTTACCGATTGTCCTCTCTGTACGCCTGAGTAGTTATATACGCAAGATCCAAAGACTTTGCAACGAACGCAATAAACTTCAAGAACGCAAACTTAGACGGTACACACAGACTACTAGTAAAGACGCACGAGGTTCTGAAATACGATCTGACAGAAACGTCACTAATATCTAACCTAGACAGTTACACATTCAAACAAGACAAAGAGAGAGGAGCTTATTAGATAAGAGGGGATACGAGAGAAAAGGGCTTATTAGAGAGGGCACTTACTACAAAGGGGAGATAACTAGAGAGGGGGAGTCTATAGGAGAGAGGGGAGCTTGTAAGACAGAGGGTCTTATCGCCAGAGAGGGGTACCTACAAAAGAGGGGAGATAATTACAGAGGGGGAGCTTGTTGGAGAGAGAAAGCTTTTAAGAAAAGGGGAACTTATTATTAAGGGGGAGCTTCTTAGTGAGGGGATGCTTTTTGGAGAGGGGGCAAGAGAGAGGACTTGTTGGAGTGGGGGGGGGGGAATGATAGGAAGGGGAATATCAGAGTGTGGGCTCATTAGATAGGGGGCTTATCAGAAAGGGAACTTTATGAGAAAAGGGGCCATTAGGAGAGGAGTTCCCCAGACAGGAGGCTTTTAAGCGAGGGGGGCTCGAAGAGAGGGGGCTTATGAGAGGTGGGGACTATTTAGTGTGGCTGAGAGAGAGAGCTCATTTAAGAGGGATTCACTCAAGAAGGGCTCCTTGGAGAGGAAGGTCTTGATAGAGCGTTGCGATTCTGTTTTGCTAAATTTTCAACCTACTTAATTTTAATAGTGATTGCAGCAGACGAATCGAATAACAGTATAGCATGCTGGGACACGAGGTCGACAGAGTTGCAGAAAACTCTCAGTTCAGGTACAAATAAAATGGTTTTTTTGTTCCTGTGAAAAGTATGGTAGTAGAGGCCTCGTTTTGTGTGTCTTTGTTCATGTGTCACGCATTTAATGATAACCATCCGCAACATGGAAAACCATTTCGTTTTTTATTAAGACCACGTTATGAAACTAGTACACATGAAAAGCTCGGTCATTTCACGTGCGCCCCACATGACGTTGAAAAGACCAGCCAAGTGGAATCATCATTACGAGGGTGAAACTTAACTCTGGGACTGGGACTGAATGCGCTAATATTCCTGTGGTATACATGTCCTTCTTTTAGGTCACAACAACCATATTCGCTGCATCACCCACTCCCCCACAGGAGCAGCGTTTGTCTCGTGCAGCGATGACTTCAGAGCAAGGTTTTGGTACTGTGAGGGAGTATAAGGATTTCCTCCACCGATCGCATTGAAAGAAATAGCTTAGAATTCGTGTTCCTTAAACCGATCTTCAATGCAAATGTAAATCTACTGTCAAGCTCAGTTTCTGCTTAAATCTTTCAGTGATTCACCCTTCTCGTTCGGCTCTATTTAATCTGTAAGACTTTGAAATAAAATCTAGCGCCATTTAACGTGTTTGTTTTATTTATGATTAATATCAGAGCAATTTTTAATAGAGTGTAGAAAGTGAATCCGCGATTGCTTTGTTGTTACCTTACTCTGCACTGTGATTGGCCCCGAAACTCTCGCAAATCTCTCAACCAATCAGATACAAAAGTAAAAATATCGTCGATTTGGTCGCCCGCGTTTTCCCGCGCTTTTAGCGGTTTGGTCGGTTTTGCTTTGAAGTTTCTTAAAGTTATTTTCTTGCGACTACTTTGGTTTTGGTTTTACGACTCTCTTAATTGCTTTTAACATTGTTCTCTTTATTGTTACTATTACTATTATTACAACTATTTAAGTTGCGGTTCAGTCTATGAACTTATGTCTTCAAAGTGTAGGTAACGTTTTGGCAAAATTGAGAAAACTGATTCCTAATTCAGGTCGCACAATTGAAAGCCAAAATAATCATCTTGACGAAGATATCAGCTTTCCATCACAGCTATTGTTTAGATATTATTAAAAACTTTAGTATAATGAATTCCAAGAACAAAAAATTTCAATAATATTTTGGTTGTAAGACCTTATATCAGAAGAAAAGACATAGACCACAACAACATCAACTTGGGACTTTTCGAGCCAATCACAGACCTGAGAATGAACTTGTAAGGAAAATGATAGTGTGCTAGAGCAAAGTTCAATTGAGTGCCGAAAGTAATCCTGGCTGACTCTGTTTTTGCCTTACCTCGCTTTGTGATTGGTCCAGAAAACACGCACCAATCTCTCAACCAATCAGACGCTAAACTGAAAACAATTACGACTTGGTCTCACGCGTCTTCCCGCACTTTTGGATAATTGGTTGGGTTTTGGCTTGAGTTCTCTCAAAGGTATTCTCCTTTCTTCTGATTGGCCGTTGGGATTCCTTTGTTTCAATTTAACCACACTCAATCCAAAAGCACTCTATCACCCATACCATTATTATTTTCTTACTATATTACATATTAGGTTCCAAATATGAACAGGGTCCAGTTGATCAAAGACCGATTACTACGAACCTAGGGTTCAATTTTAATCCATGTTTCCTTATTTCTCTTTGGGAACCTCTTTGGGATAATTTTCCCTGTTCTTTTAAGAGCTTCCGATGATCAAATTGTAGACAAAAGTAGTTAAACTGAACTTTCTTTGAAAGGTTTCAGATCTGAAATCAAATTTCACGCTATCCCTGGGTTATTTTAACCCAGCTTTGGACAAACCGGCCAAGATGTCTTCGCTTCCGCCCTTTGCCCGCTAACTTCTTGAAGTGATTTACATGTGAATTCTTTCTACAAAACTATCAACACATTTAGCTAATGGCAATTCAGAATACACACCTATCAATCTTAAAGCGATTTTTTCTTCCATAGATCGAATTGAACGTGCAAAGCGATTCAACTCGCGCAAAAGTATTTGTATAATTAGCACCTAACATATTTATGCTAATTTAGTGTTACACCTTGCCGCAAACTTTGTAATTCTTCTCCTTGACAATGGCGTCATGATGACACCGAAACATCGGTTTTTATCGTTGGTTTTTGCTTGATTTGCATTTCCAAATCTTTCTTGATATAAATCGAACTGAATCACCTTATCAATTTAGAGAGAAAATTATGATAGCTGGTAAGTAGAAATGAGAATCATATCTCAAAAAAATAACAAAGTTAAAGATGTTTTGTAATCTCAAGTTTAAAGAAAACAGTGCCGTAATTTTCGCATCGTGAAAAATTCACCAAAAATTATCTGCTTTCAATTTTTCATTCGTCTGTTCGTATTTGTTCCCTCTTGGCAAACATGATACAACTTTTTTTTCACAAAGTTTCGATCCAAAATATTTCTATTTTCAGAAACGAGTGAAAAAAAATTCAATCAAAAAACTAATAAATTGTGTCTTATTCGGTGTTAATTCTGAATGTATGACACACGAAATTAGAATCAAGAAACTGAAAAAAAATTTCCTGGAAAACAGATTGCAGAAAAAATTACGACCCTGATCAGTAAAATAATAACAACAGTAATAACAATAATCAAATCCCTAAAATATATTATAACATCTTCTGCGTTCTGTTTCCTCATTTCTGTTTCTTAAAGGAGAAACCTCCGACAGAAGAGAGAAGTTAATCACCAACGTTGAAACGCACGTAGTTCTTTTACAAGATATATTAATACAAAGCTATGCTATCTCCTTTATCATTCTTCCCTTGTTTCCCGAAACCATGGACCCCCCCCCCCCCACAATTTCCCGCCCCCTTCCCTGGATGGTAAATTATGCCTCATTTCTTACAAACAAACCACTGCCTTACTCACAACAAAATGATTGATGCTGCTTCCAACTTCCAACTTAAGAAGAAAATAAATTTGTTTTATTTACAATAAATTTTGATTTCTGGGGTCGCGTGAGGTTGACAACGATCCTTATGTTGTAGAACTGACAATTTACATGTACTCCTATTGTCTCCTTGCTATTCGGAATTACAAAATTGACTCTTTAACCACTAAGAGGGACTAGCATTTAATTTCTCCTCACAATTTCACAGCTGAATCACACATTAAGGTCAGAGAATAAAGGAAATGATAGATAACAAAGCTCTTGATTCGTATATGTGCACGATCCTTCGCAGTAAAGCACTATTTGAGCAATAGTGAAAATCAGACCCGAAAAAAAATTTCAGGCCTGTACGGGATTCGAACCACTGACCTCTGCGATACTAGTGCAGCGCTCTACCAATTGAGCTCAATTTCAGGTCTGATTTTCACTATTGCTCAAATAGTGCTTTACTGCGAAGGATCGTGCACATATACGTTTCATAACCGCAGTTCATACATATGTTTCATATGTTTGTTGTTGTTTGAAAGCTCTTGATTGTTGACCAAATTCTCCTTGCCAGCTCGTTAGGAAATGTATGGAGAACAGTTTAGAGAATATGCATACTATCATGACGTGAGGGTGTAAAGGGTTAGCAGGGCTTCGTTCATCAGTTGTAGGTGCAATATTCCGCATCAGCAATTTTTATGCATTAATCATCTCGCGTGAAAGAAAATTTCAAAAAACACAGGTAGAAATCTATGAAAGGAAATTCATAGTAAGGAAAATGAAAACTCGAGACTCTTCGAACATAGAGGTAATGAATTACGAGTATCCTGTTGAATTTTTTTCTATTTGGAGTTTCACCAAAAAGGTTTTGACCTTTAAAACGCTTTCACTTTCTGGCTTGCGTTGTTCTTTGTAACTCGGGAGATGTAAACGAGCCGTGCGAGTTTGGAGTCGGACGATCTTTTTTCGGACGGGCTCACGACAGCTTTCGTTATGGTTTTCCTAAGGATTATATGGGGAGGGGGGGCATATGGTTCATATAATTATGAATATTATGTCGGAAATTTGTCTTCTGTTTTGCTGTTACAACACATAATAACTCGTGTCACGATTCGTTGTAACTTTGGTGGAGTCAATAACCCATGCGGTGCATCGCAAAATTTGAACAGGCACACCATAGTGGAGAGGTATTATTTCATGTTGTCTTAGTGTAGATTGCTCCAGGCATTCACGAAGTTAAACAAAGCTCAATTAAAACGGCGGGTAAGTAGCAGAGGAGTGAAAAAAACCTATTTTAACCCTTTAGATCGTAAAGTTGACAGGCTTCTTTCTCCTTACAATATCACCCTTTAAGGGCGTAGCCAGGGGAGGTCCTGGGGTGCCCGTGTGCCCCCCCCCCCTTGGTAGGCCTTCTTTTAAGCAAACAACCTACAACATTCAGGTGGTGAAAATGCCATGACAATATCTTGGCCTGCCCAGTATAAACTCACTGCTCATCCCAAAACTGTAACATTAAGTAAAACATGCACGGTGTGGAGGTTGACATGACAATCTGGTAAGTAGCCTCTGTGACCCCCCCCCCCCTTTGAAAAATCCTGGCTACGCCCCTGACCTTGAATCAAATGTAAAGGTTAGGAGAATAATGGAAATGATCACCAATCTACTGTAAGAAACTCCTGATTGTCAAACAAATTCTCGTTGTGGTTACCATAGGAAATGTACTGAGATCAGTGTGGAGAATATAGATGTTAATACAGAGGTGTAAAGGGTAAGAAAAGGAGGGAGAGCGCTTTGAAATTTATTTATTTATTTATTTAGAAGATTTTCCGACAGGTAGGGACACCGCAACAGCTTTCCGCCAATCACTGCGGGCTCAGTAACCCATCCAACCCACCCCAGGGGAGGACAACCATCACACAGTAATCTCGTGCGTGGGAAATTAACGTCTCCTACCCCTAAGCCTGCAGGAGACGGGACCTCCATTTATTCGTCCCTATCCGAGAAGACTAGAATATCTAACCGTTTCTTGATATTAGAGGAAGGCAGCATATTCTTCTCAATTATTTTAAGATATTGAGTGTTGATCTGGCCGGGGCTCGAACTCTCGACCTCCCGCACAACAGTTCAGCGCTCTATCCATTGAGCTAACCGAGAGGCGGTTGAAATTTCACTTTCATAAGCCGGGGCAAGAACAATGGAAATTCCTGAACAATCTCAGTTTATGCAGGCCGCACACGAACAACAAAGTAGTTAGGGCAAAACATTTATTTCAAACTTATTTTTCAGATCCAGAAACCGGAGACATTGAAAAAAATATACTTTAAACACGAAGGCGCGCTATATAAGGAAGTCTTCCCTGGGAAGACCTAGGCTCATTTGTCACTCACCGTTGACGTGTGCGGGTCAAATTTAAATGCTGGTAGACGAACAAAAGGAGCTAATGAGATATCTATTGTTTACTTCCACCACCATGGTGGGGTTCTGTCCTGGTGTACCGGTTCACATGGGAATTACCATTGTTCTTTCTTTGTTTAGGAGTCGTTGGTTAGCTGTTGTGTATTGTTTGGTCTTTTGTATCGGCTCTTGTGAACCGGTACACGAGGACAGAACCGCATGGTGGCATGAGGTAACGTGCGAACCACCTACTTCGGTCTCAAATTTACCGCCACAAATAAAGACAGGAAATACAAACCTCAAGAATTCTTGTATTGTGATGACGACATAAAACAATTTTGAGGAATGCGCCCGCTGTTCACTGGTTTGGAGTAGCTGTAGCTCAAGCTGACTTGACTCTAAGAGTTCTACATTACGACGGTTGATTGACAAATGGTCCAGTGGGCCCTAAGGCTCCTTTTATAGCGCGCCTTCGTATTTAAGCTTAACTTTAAATTTTCTAAAATCTTGGCGAAATGTCTGATCACAGGAGCTCCTACTGTAGGAAAATGATATAAAAAAGCTTGGGAAACCTCTATTTCTCAAAGTGAGTAGACTACCAGTGGTCCCTCCTTTTCAGTAAAGTCCGTCGTGCGAGGAAAAAAGAACTCAGCGAAAAAAAATTAATGTTAGCACGCAGCGGGAGATCTAAAGCTATTTTCACTCGCGCAACAGACTTCGTCTAAAGTGGGGGCTGCTCGTAGTCTAAACGTAAGAAACCAATATCTTTATCTGTGATCCGTGGCCAAGATTCGTCTTTTTACAGTTCGAACACTCCGGTTTTGGTTTTATGACACTCTTGACATTGCTTTTGCACTTATTATTAATATTATTATTATTATTATTATTATTATTATTATTATTATTACTATAATCATTACTCATATTACAACTATTTAAGTAGAGGTTCAAGAAATAAACCTATGTTTTCAAAGTGTGGGTAACATTTTGACAAAATTGAAGAAACCGGATTGATAGTTCAAGATTCATAGTAAAAGTCAAAACATCTCTACGAAGTGTGTTTATAACTTAGAAATCCGGTTTCCATCACAGTATTGTTTAGACATCATTAATAATTGCCGTAAAATGAATTCCAAGAGACAAAAATACTACCAAATTTTTGGTTGTAAGACCTTATATCAGATGAAAAGACATAGGTCACAACAATCACATTCTCTGTAGCGCCCACTCCCCAGCAGGAGCAGCGTTTGTCTCGTGCAGTGATGACTTCAGAGCGAGGTTTTGGTACTGTGAGAGAGTTAAGAGAATTCCTCCACCGATTGCATTGAAAGAAATGGCTTAGAATTCGTGTACCTTACAACGATCTTCAATGGAAACGTCAAGCTATACTTGATATCTCAATTTCTCCTAAAATCTTCCAAAGATTCGCCCTTCTGGGTTCTTTACTTTCATCATGATCATTAATTGGATAAACTATTTCGGCTCTGTTTAATCTGTGAGGCTTAAAATCAAATCTATTGCCTTTTTTCGTTTTTATTTGTTTCATTTATGATCACTATCGGAGCAATTTTCATTGAAGTATCGAAAGTAAATCCGGAATTGCTTTGTTTTGCTTTACTTCCGCTCTCTGATTGGCTCAGAAAAACTCACACCAATCTCTTAACCAATCAGATACAAAAGTAAAACACATTCATGATTTGGTCACCCGCGTTTTCCAGCGGTTTAAGCAGTTTGGTCGGTTTTGCTTTGAAGTCTCCTAAAGGTATTTTCTTGTGACTACTTCGGTTTTGGATTTACGACACTCCATCGCTTTTAAGATTGTTATCGTTATTATCATAACTATTATTACAACTTGTTAAGTTGAGGTTCAATATACGAACTTATGCCTTCAAAGTGTGGCTAACATTTTTGCAAGTTCGAGAAAATTGATTCCTACTTCAGGTCGCACGATTGGAAGCCTAAATAATCACCTCGACGGAGTGTTTTTAACCTAGAAATCCGGTTTCCATCACAGCCATCGTCTAGATATCATTACCAACAGTAGTAGAATAAACTCCAAGAACGAAAAAAAGTAATAACGTTTTGGTTGGAAGACCTTATATCAGAAGAATAGACATAGACAACAATCAGCTTGGGACTCTCTTCCAGCGAGTCTCAAAGCTGAGAAATAAATTTTAAGGATAATGATAATGTGATAGAGCAATGTTCAGTCGAGTGTCGAAAGTAATCCTAGCTGGCTCTAGATCTGCTTTTGCCTTACTTCGCTTTGTGATTGGTCGATAAACCTCTGGCCAATCTCTCAACCAATCAGGCGCTAAACTAAAAACAATTACGACTTGGTCGCCCGCTTTTTCCCGCGTTTTGGGATGATTGGTCGGTTTTTAATTTGAGTTCTCTCAAAAGTATTTTCCTTTCTTCTGATTGGCCGTTGTGATTCCTTTCTTTCAGTTTTACAACACTCAATTCAAAAGCACTCTATCGCCATACCATTATTATTGTTGTTATTATATTACAGTTTAGGTTCCAGAAATTAACAGGGTCCAGTTGTTCGAAGGCCGATTAGCACTAACCCAGCGTTAAATTTTAATGCAGGTTTCCCTATTTCGTCATTCAAGAACCTTTCGGTGATAATTTTCCGTATTCTTTTTAGAGCACTCATCATCAAATTGTAGACAAAAACAGTTAAACTGAACTTTCTTTTAAAGCTTTCAGATCTGAAATCAAATATCACGCTAACCAAGGGTTATCTTAAACCAGCTTTGAACATTGCGGCCCAGATAACTTCGCCTGCGCCCTTCACCCGTTAACTCCTTGACGTAATTTACATATGAACTCTTCATAAAAAAGTATCAACACATTATGTATCTAATAGCAGTTCAGAATACACACCTATCAATCTAAGAGTGACTTCTTTTTTTTTTTCTTACGTACTACCGAGCTGGTTCTCCTTATCAATTTAAAGAGAAAATAATGGCAGCTAGAGGGTAAAATTTAGAATCATATCCTAAAAAAATAAAAAGGTTAATGATTTTTTGTAATCTCAAATTTAAAGAACAGTGCCATAATTTTCACATCGTGGAAAATTTACTCAACATTTTCTATTTTTTGATTTTTTAATTATCTGTTCATTTTTGTTCCTCCTCGGCAAACATAATACAACTTTTGGGCGAATGACATCGCTTGCTGGACAGCTGGGCCGTGTAAAAAAAAAGCACCCACAAGAGCAGTGAAAAGTAAAAAGTTTTTGTGTAAAAAAATACCAGTTTTCCTTCCAGTAAACAGGAGGGGAGGGAGAGTCAAGGATCAGTCGCTACTCTGTTTCTTGTCCCCGTCACTTTCGTCCTTCGTCAGTTCTTTTTGCCTAAAACAAAACTTTTGAGTTAAGAATGATGTGTAATATTTTTTTTTTACGTTTACACAATCTCCCAGTCGTTGTCATTAGATTTGTTAGAGACATAAAAGTTAGCTTCCTCACCGTATTCACTGATTTATCGATTAATTTATTCATTATTTATTTATTATATTTTCGCACAGATTGTGGTCAATGTCCTGTCAATCTTTACACCAATGGCATAATTGTAAACATCTTGCACACTTAAGAAACTACACTGAATCTTAACCTGTTTTTGTTAAACCTTTAACTCCCAAGATCTGATTTTTAATTCTCCCCTCTAGTTGCTACACCTTTTCTTTTAAATTTGTGATGAGAATTTGGTGTTAGATCATGAACAACTTGTACCTGATAAATAATTACTTGTTTGCTGGATAATGTATGGATATTATAGGGAGAAGTTACATGTTAATAACTTCTAGGAATTAAAGGTTAAAAAAAACCGTCAACATGTGCCGTCATAAAATGAAAACCTCATAGTTGCAGACGTGTTTCTAATTAAAGAAAAAGGCAGGCTCCTGTTTATTTTCACAAGCTCAAATGGGTTATGTCGATTACACAAAATTACTCAAAAACAAGCTTACCTTATTTTTTTTCAAGTCAAATCTCACGTTGTCTCCCATCAGCACAAACGGAGCCCATTGGGCAGGTTCGGTGAAGCCGTTGCCTCTCAACCATTTGATGGCCTGGTGAAGAGATTCACTGGCACTTTCTCCAGCAGCCAGGTGTTTGTAGAAAAGTTTCATGAGTAGCTCTGTTGCTTTGTCTTCTATGGCCCACGATGCCACCAACACTGAACGTGCACCAGATCCTAGGAAAGCCCGAGCGATTCCAATGACTCCCTCTTGTTTAAACGTCCCACGCCCGCTGTGACAACAGCTAAGTACGACCAGTTTAGCTCGCAGCTTCACCTTTGAAATGTCGGACATTGTCAAAAGGTAGTCTTCTTCTTGTGGAATACTTTTAGTGGTGCAATTAGGGGACAGGGCAATCTCTCCCCTCTCGGCATTACCATGGGCGGCAAGATGTATCAGGCTCACTGAATGAAGTGCGTGAAGTACCGCCTGCTTTGTTGCGTGCTCTCCTAACAAAGGCTGAACACCCAGGAGTCGACCAACCATCTCAGCTTCCTTTCGTGCACACAACAATGGTGTCCATTTCAGGATACGTCCTTTGTAAAGCACTTCACCAGCCAAAGGATCACCCACTACCAGTGCACCGGACTGACTGTGATAGTCCCTCGAACATTCCTGAATGATGCCCAGAGTCGTCAGAGAAGGGACGATGCGGATTCTGTGGGTTTCTGAAAAATACTTTCCCACTGTCTCATCCCGCAAGGCAGCAAAAGGGACTCGGTATGAAAACTTCTCAGGCACAATGATGACTTCAGGCTCTGTGAGGAAATCTCTGACAGGAGCGATAAGCTGGTCATAACATAGTTGAAGAATCATTTCGTTGCGTTTGACTTCGTCTCCTTGTGAGGTTGCTCGGCTCTCTTCTTGAGGAGATATGACGATATCGTCACCCAAAGATCGATCCTCGCAATTCTGGTTATGTAAAATGCCGAAACTGGAGGCACTTTTTTTAAACATTTCCTCCAAATCGCAAACGTCTGCAGCCCTGAGGGTGTCGATTTTCATTTCGGGGCTCACTCGATAGTCAATGTCTCCATTTGCTTTTAAAACCCACAGACGAACATGCCGCTCACAATATGAAATGTACAAAACAGCGCAATTGCTCTCTTGACTCACAATGCTTTCGATCCTTGGCCGAGCTGTTGAATCAGCTGAGATGTGGCTTTTAATTGAGAGTTTATTTGCCATTAATTCTGCGAGGCCTCTAGCGCGTCTTAGCTCCTCCACATTAAGAGAGTCTCGCACACTTCCGGTGGCACACAGCATGCGACTGAGCAACTCGTAGGGGAAATTACCGTGCTCTTCCAAGAGACATGTTTTAAATTCATCGTTTTCTTTGAGAAAATTTCGCAACTTTTCATAAATTTCAATACTTTGACGTAGATACACCATTGCCTCCTCAAGCTTTGATTCCGATTTCTTTAATTGAGCGATTCCAAGAAGGCTAAGAAAGTCAGTCACATTGTCTCCTATTTCGCTGCTCATCAAGTGCGCTTTCTCAAAGTGTTTTTCCGATTCGTAGTAATTGCCAAGCGATAGGGACACGTGCCCAAGGTTTTTATAGATTATACCTTGTCTTGGTCTATCGCCAGTTTTGATGGTGATAGCAAGTCCTTTCTCGAGTAACTCTCTAGCCTTCTGGTAGTCATGAAACAAACCTAACAGATTTGCCAGCTCTGCGTAGCAGTACACTTCACTCCCTCTGTCGCCAATTTCTATACTGATGGCGAGTGCTTTGTCAAGATATTCCTTAGCCTCCCTATTTCTACGAAGTGATAGAAACACAGATCCCAGATTCTCATAGTGTGCTCCTTCCCCTTCCCTGTTGCCAATTTCTGTTGCGATAGCAAGAGCTTTCTCGTGATATTCTTTAGCCTTCTGATATTCACCGAGTGATTGAAACACAGCTCCAAGGTTCCCATAGCTTGCCCCTTCTCCTTCCCTATCGCCAATTTCTGTTGCGATAGCAAGAGCTTTCTTGTGATATTCTTTAGCCTTCTGATATTCACCGAGTGATTGAAACACAGTTCCAAGGTTCCCATACCATGTCCCTTCTCCTTTCCTATCGCCAATTTCTGTTGCAATAGCAAGAGCTTTCTCGTCATATTCTTTAGCCTTCTGATATTCACCGAGTGATTGAAACACAGTTCCAAGGTTCCCATACCGTGCCCCTTCTCCTTCCCTATCGCCAATTTCTGTTGCGATAGCAAGAGCTTTCTCGTAATATTCTTTAGCCTTCTGATATTCACCGAGTGATTGAAACACAGTTCCAAGGTTCCCATACCGTGCCCCTTCTCCTTCCCTATCGCCAATTTCTGTTGCGATAGCAAGAGCTTTCTCGTGATATTCTTTAGCCTTCTGATATTCACCGAGTGATTCAAACACAGTTCCAAGGTTCCCATACACTTTCCCTTCTCCTTCCTTCTCGCCAATTTCTGTTGCGATAGCAAGAGCTTTCTCGTAATATTCTTTAGCCTTCTGATATTCACCGAGTGATTGAAACACAGTTCCAAGGTTCCCACACCTTCTCCCTTCTCCTTTCCTATCGCCAATTTCTGTTGCGATAGCAAGAGCTTTCTCGTGATATTCTTTAGCCTTCTGATATTCACCGAGTGATTGAAACACAGTTCCAAGGTTCCCATACCATGTCCCTTCTCCTTTCCTATCGCCAGTTTCTGTTGCGATAGCAAGAGCGTTCTCGTAATATTCTTTAGCCTTGTGATATTCACCGAGTGATTTAAACACAGTTCCAAGGTTACCATAACTTGCCCCTTCTCCTTTCCTATCGCCAATTTCTGTTGCGATAGCAAGAGCTTTCTCGTCATATTCTTTAGCCTTCTGATATTCACCGAGTGATTGAAACACAGTTCCAAGGTTCCCATACCTTGCCCCTTCTCCTTTCCTATCGCCAATTTCTGTTGCGATAGCAAGAGCTTTCTCCTGATATTCTTTAGCCTTCTGAAATTCACCGAGCGATTGAAACACAGTTCCAAGGTTCCCATACCATGTCTCTTCTCCTTCCCTATCGCCAATTTGTGTTGCGATAGCAAGAGCTTTCTTGTGATATTCTTTAGCCTTCTGATATTCACCGAGTGATTGAAACACAGTTCCAAGGTTCCCATACACTCTCCCTTCTCCTTCCCTATCGCCAATTAGTGTTGCGATAGTAAGAGCTTTCTTGTGATATTCTTTAGCCTTCTGATATTCACCGAGTGATTGAAACACAGTTCCAAGGTTCCCATACACTCTCCCTTCTCCTTCCCTATCGCCAATTTCTGTTGCGATAGCAAGAGCGTTCTCGTAATATTCTTTAGCCTTCTGATATTCACCGAGTGATTGAAACACAGTTCCAAGGTTCCCATACCGTGCCCCTTCTCCTTTCCTATCGCCAATTTCTGTTGCGATAGCAAGAGCTTTCTCGTAATATTCTTTAGCCTTCTGATATTCACCGAGTGATTGAAACACAGTTCCAAGGTTCCCATACCTTGCCCCTTCTCCTTCCCTATCGCCAATTTCTGTTACGATAGCAAGAGCTTTCTCGTAATATTCTTTAGCCTTCTGATATTCACCGAGTGATTGAAACACGGTTCCAAGGTTCCCATACACTCTCCCTTCTCCTTTCCTATCGCCAATTTCTGTTACGATAGCAAGAGCTTTCTTGTAATATTCTTTAGCCTTCTGATATTTACCGAGTGATTGAAACAGGACTCCTAGGCTTCCATAAGTCACTGCTTCTCCAATTCCGTCGCCAATTGATTTTGCGATGGCAAGTGCGCCTTGAAAAAGTTCCTTGGCTTCTGCAAGCCTACTTTGTCTTTTGTATTTGTCTCCCAGTTCAATGATTGATTTTCCGGTATTGTGGAACATGGCGATAAGTTTGTTAGTGTATCGTACTGCGTTTGTGTAACCGGAGATTGCGTAGTACGCATTGAATATTACCTCAGAGACATCCAGTCCGTTCATATGAAAGCCTAGATTGTTGAGTAAGGCTAAACATTCATAACAAAAATGAGCGGCTTGTATACCACGATCAGTGTTTAGAAGATATGTGGCAACATCTAATCCTATCCTGATCTTCTGTAGGATTTCACTCGTGTTAGTCATCACGTACTCCTTTTTGTTTGACCAAATACCTTCCTGAAATGGAAAAAAAATCAACAGGTTAAAATACAGAAAACTTAAATAACTAAATTATATGATGACTGTTGGTAGCTATCTCTCTGCAAAAGTTTAGACAGTGCTCACTTTCCACGAATGCTTGTTAGTGCGTGTGCAACATTACTTTTCTCTCTTCGTTTTTCCATAGCTAATAAATTGTGCATAAACAACACTGATTCTTGACAAATCGCGATGCAAAATTTACGAAAACATGTAACTTTTAGACCCATCCTATGGGGGGAGGGGTGCTTAGATCAATTTTTTCCGGTACGTGCTGTTCTTCCTCAGAACCGTTCTTAATGCCCCCTCTCATAGACAATTAATTTTCTGATCCTCCACCGTTCCCCCCCCCCCGAAAAATGATATGATCTCCAAAATCCTTCATCTTCCTTTTGATGGCAAAACGATAAACAAACAATTTCAAATTGGTTCATATTAACACTGATTGCCCCCCCCCCCCCAGCTCCCCTCCATGCCTTTTGCTGATGTTTCATTTGCGCGCAATTCAGATAAACTGTGTCAAATGCATCTCGGATTTAAAACTTCGCTCTTGGATTCATTGAGTTGAGTATTTGATATACGTCACTGAAAATTTTTGTATTATTTTTCGATAACGACATGGGCTTATTTTGGGCAGACAGCGAAACCTGTTAAATTTTTCTTATATTTTCTGACAGAATAAAAACGTGAATTCTTTCAAGAAAAGTGAAAGTAATGGGCGGAAGCCACAGAACTATAAAGGTCGGCACACACGAGGGGACTAGTCTCTGCGACTAGTCCCTGCGACTAGTCCGTGCGACTAGTCCCGGAAACAAGTCTTTGAAGGGTTTACACGAGGGGACCGGTAGCAGGGACTAGTCCCTTAAGGCGTCCACACGGGGCACTCAATTGCACAAGAACATAGGAAAATTAAGAGGCAAAAGATGTTTCTTAGTCTGAAGCGTTACGCGAAAACAATTAAAATTTGGTAACTTTTCATTGTAGCACTATTAAACATCAACGCAAACGAACTACACTTATTCAGTCGGATTATTCATGCTTTTACGTGTTCCGTTTTTTTTTTTATTATTATTATTTTTAACAGACACAGAGTCAAATAGGGTAAAAATTCCATCAAAACGGCTCCAAGACATCTGTATATGTTTACAAAAGTAGAAATAGTTTTTTATTCTTAAGTTGTAGAAATCTAGAAGTCAGGGAAAATTCATAGAAACTGCAATGTTTACAAATACCGGAAGTCACGCATCCTACTGACCCGTGATTGGCTTATTTACCGTTTAGTCGCAGGGACTGGCCGCACAAACAGTTCACCCGAAGGGAAAAACATTTGTTTCATGCGACAAGTCCCAGCGATTGGTCGCACGAATTCAAACCAGTTTGAATTCGTGCGACCAGTCGCAGGGACCAAATTTTGGTCCCTGCGACCACAGAAATGTGTAGTTCACACGAAGGGACTAGTGGCATGAAACTGGTCGCTGGGACTAGTCGCAGGGAATAGTCCCCTCGTGTGTGCCGACCTTAAGAGAAAGACGGCTCACCTTTATAAACAAACTCGTGTCTCGTTCAGTTTCCTGGTCGTTTAATTAGTGAAACCAGAAGTTGGAAACTGAAAGAAAAACGTATCCTGTCAATACTGAATGCAAATAAATATGTGTTCTTGTCCAAGGGTGAGGGGAAGAAGGCTAGATATTCGCCGAGTTCTTTTTCCCCTATGGTTGGTCATCGGTTCATTAAGAACGCCAAAGAAGCTATTATCCAGCGGCTTCTTGACCCAACAGGCTTGGCTGATAAAGGATTCGTTGCATAACCAAAACATTTCACTTTAATAAGATCCAGGAATGATTTGTTTATTTCAAGAACTGGGAAAGAAAGCCAACTGTGTTTGTAGCACATGATAAACCTACGAGGGCCGTTTATTTATTTCTCTTTTTACTATGACTGTCTTCTACCGCTTTTGCGATTCCTTTGCCGATAAAGATTATGGACTTAGTAAGGCTGCTCAATGCAAATTATACTTGCTCAAGAACAAGCAAGTTAATTGCGAGCGGGAAAAATGGTTCCATCTCGCCCGTTCAGTCAGCCATCAGAGCTAACATTTCGCTTCATATTACCCACGTGTTAGCTATATATCAACTAGTGTTATCACAAAATAAGGATATGACTGATCGGTAAATAAAGAATTGTTTAAATGTCACCGCTTCATTCTATTCTTGTAAAATCCCAAAAAAATATTGGAACACGTGCTGGATACATAATAACATTGTACTCTTAAAATTTGATTTACCTTGTGTCTCATTCGACCCTCCAACTGTTTGAGTTGATTTACAAATAGCTTATCCTTTTCAATATCAAAACATTATCATGCCAACAAAATACGCAACCGATCAGCGGTAAGAATGCCATCTTGATCCGACATCAAATTCTCTACACTTTTTTAAAGGAAATGTATATGATCGAGAAGAGAGGATTGCTAGTCAAATTTTGGAAGTGAAGGTTTAACGGCTGCAAAAACTATTTTATTTTGCCTACAAATCTATGTTCGCGTCAGGCTTTACAACCGAAAATCTTCCTCAATTTCTGGGTTGTTTACATTTCTTGCATTCCTATCGAACTTTCACTCATTTTAAAAAAGTTTCCATACACATTATTTTTGATTGTATAGAAAAAGAAAATAGTTTTTTGTTTTATACAGTTTAGTTATTTGTCTGTTTGTTTTTTTATATATATATATAAATTTAGCTATTTTAAATCTTAAAAAAACACACCGTTGAACTCAGCACGTGGCACGTGCTGAGTTTGATGCGTTGTTCGTGTGACTTCAGAAATCAAAAGCAAGAAATTGAAATCAAAGCCTGTAAAAGAAAGATGACGGCAAATAGCAAGAGTCACAAGGGTGAAGAACAAAATGTTAAGGTGGCTGAACACAGTTTTCGCGCGCGCTTTTGCTGATGCAATTCAGCGCGCGCGCAAGGATTGCAAAAAACTAACAGGCCTTCAATAGAACGGTCGTCTTATTTACTCAACACGCATCCGCACTATCTGTGCTATTTTTCTCTATAGTTGGCGCAGTGTATTGAGAGCTTTAATCTTTTATTACAAAGACATGTTAGAAAAGTTAACTGTGCAAAGAACCCAACAATTCTTAGCTTTTTCGTCGTTACCGAGAGAACCCGGTTAAATGCAGCGCATGCGTGGTAAGTCAAAAAATTGCGATTGAATGAACAACTGCTTTCTCGGAAATATGCCTATTTCTTGAGAACCACTCATTAGAATTTCACGAAATTTGGTACGAAAATACTTTAGGAAATAAGAAACTGGAGTATCGAAAAAATTGATTTTTAACAAAGGAAATTCTAGATAATCGAGTAAACCTTCAACAAGGGATAATTAAAGATCTCTATTAAATTGTTAGCAAAATGGTGTTAACTTGTGAGTATCGTTACAAGCTCGTTGCATACAAATTATAAAGAAAAGCTAATGACTAGATTTTCTACAAATGAACAAGGCCGATTTTAAAAGCTTGTTTATATTTATTCATGTTGCCATGACAATGGTGTCGCGAAAAGTTTGCACGGGCTCATGATAAATTTTTCCTGTTTCAGTATATTTAGTAGTTGATTAAGTAAGTTATTATTTCTTGTCGCCAACATTGATTTGTGGAATGTCAAAGGAAGTATTGACCGGCGTCGTGTAATCGAGCCTTCAAAAACAAAGATGTATTCAATCAAATAGTTGCTAGTAAAGCCGCATGCATAGATTAACATTATGATTGTCAAGCAAGCCGATGTAACAGGAAATTAGTGGCCACGAATCATTGAAGAATGTGTAAAACAAAACTGAAACTTTGTCAAGTTAGCTTAAATTATCATACCACTCCGGACTTAGCGTATCTGGGTGTGTATATCAGTAGCTTATAAAACATAGCATTTTTCTGACTCAAAAAAGATGGGATTGAGATAGGTCGTAGAACAGAACGTGCAATGTTGGATTGTGAAGAATAAAGTCAACTTAACCGAAAGTATACAGTACAAGGCTGCAGAACCAGCGTGTGTAGAGTTTCCTTCTAAAGTAAGTAAGAAATTCTGCTAAAAATGGCACATACGGCAGCGTAACTATCAAAAAAACAAAGTTTGGCATAAACTAATTTATGCACCCTGCGCCGCGTTTAACATTATCCCGGATGACTTATAATGGTAGATGCTTAAACATTCGAACATGTGATTTCGGGCCTCTTTTAGTTAAGCTTCGGTGCAGGCAAACATTTTCCCACCCTATTAACCCGCCCATTGTTTTTGAACATTCCCTTAGGTACGTCGAGTTTTCATTCGATGGGTGTTCGCCCTCACCTTTTCTGGGATTAGGCTTCTATTTCCGGTTTTACTGTAACTTGATTTGATGTTAAAAATAAACGGCCACTCAACTGAGTGGCCAAATTACGGCAAAGTAAAGGTTGTCCGTTTAATTCTCCCAGCACACCGAGCTCACCCCTAGATATGCACAGTGTAAAAACACTTGGTTATAGGCAAGCAAGCAAGAGGCATAAAAACAAAGTTTGTGTTGTTAACTTGCTTGCTGCCAGTTTTGGTGACCGAGAGATCAAGGGTTTTAGAGAAAATGGTGAAAGAAACACAGGTGTCAAAAACTGTGTTCAGCCACCTTAACTTGATCCGTCGATAGAAAAAAGATGACAGAGAATCCCAGTTTAATTATTTAGACCACTGAAAGAACAACTCGTCAGCAGATTTAAGAGAGTCTCAGTGGGGTGATGGTTTTTATGGCCAGCGGTTAGAAATTCGGGCATAGTACGGCTAAAGGATGATAATTTTCAGTTGCGATAAACAAACACATGTTTATGGCTAATTTTTTCTTTGCTTAGCGGCTAATGCAAAAGTTTCCAAGTTTAGTATCCTGATCGTTTATTGAATGAAACCAAAATCAAGAAATCGTGTCTGCAAAACAAAGATTTATGAAAATAGCCCGTGTCATAACAATGTTTGAACCTGATCTTAAAACTACGGTAGCCCATAGAGGACATACCACAATTTTTTTGTCGTGCGATAAAATCAAAATATCGCGCGATAATTAAGAATTTATCGCGCGACATTTCACACTCAGCGTGTGCGTGATATCAGTCACGCAGTCGACACAGTAAGATGGCGTTGTTAAAGTACTCTTTAAAAGGATTTTTACTTTTTGGAATAATACATTTATCCAGCGCTGTATTACCACCCTACGTTGGCGATGGCTTGCCTAATACTCTCCAGAGGATCGATATCATTCATCACTACTTTTCTCTTGATCTGGGTTACTCAGAGATCCACGGCTTTCTTCTGTGTTTTCATGGAATTGAAATAGGCTTGCGCCAGCTGTAACGAGTGCTTATGCGTCAGGGTCTATTTTTTTTTAATATAGATTAGTGAGTAGCCTTTCTGCAAATATTAGTTTTGAGCTAAAACCGTGTCCCCAAAAATATTTTTCTCACCTTGCCTTATACGTTTTAAATTTTTTACAACTTCACGAAACGCGTCGGAGAATAAAGAAGTTTTACAACTAATATAAAGTACTGCGATAATTTCCATTTATCGCGCGATAAGAAAAGATATCATATTGTATTTAAGGTGGTCTTCCACTCAAAAATTTGTATTTTTTGTCGAAAGACTTTCATTTTGAAAATGGTGCTTTTTGGTATCTTTAACCATTACTCTTTCATTCTACAGCTTCCTTTTTTCCATATTCAGGAGGTTAAGTCAAAAATTTTGCTAAATTCCTTAGGGAGTATGAATTTTCACCTTAGCAACGACCATAGCAACGGTTTGTTTATGAAAACAAAACGCAGTTGCAGTCAAAAGGAAACGACGGAATTTCTCCTGGGACCCCTCCCTGGTTATTCCCGTTGTTTATTGACATTTCAATCAGGCATACATGCAGTGAGTTACGAGCACCCAAAATGGCGGATGATATGTGGCGACACTATTTCCCAACTTATCATCCACCATTTTGGTCGTATTCGTTCACTCTATTCCTATCGCGATTTTGCTTGATAATTTATTTATCAATGCCACCAAAGGCTCGTTCTGGTCACACAAAAAAGCGTAAATATCGTGGAAACCAGTACTCTACTGAATCGAAGCGTTCGAAGAAGGAAAAAACGAGTGTCAGCACCAAAGGTCTTGGGAAAGAATGTTCAGCTTCTGCCCGCAAGATTCCAGCAGGTCTGACCACCGCATCTTCTGAGGGTATCAAGGAGTGTAAGGAGTCAATCATAAGTGGATTTCGGTTTGTAGATATGAGAATTTTGTCTTCTGTGATGGAATGTATGCCATGCAAAGAATGCTTTGTTTGTGATTTAATTTTACAAGAGCAAGCTATGAAACGCAAAGGTTGTGCCTCGAATCTTCGTTTGCTTTGCTGCTCGTGTGGTTGGTCTATGGAATTCTTTACTTCAGCTCAAATAGGCCGTTTCTTTGAAGTAAACAGAAGATTTGTGTATGCTTCAAGATCTGTTGGTTGTGGACGTGCGGCAGGTAAGAGGTTTTGTGGACTTATGAACATGCCGCCACCTCCTAGACCTACACCATATGCTCGCCATAATAAAGAAATACTCCGAGCAGTAAAGAAGATCTCACTGGAGACAATGCGTGATACTGCAAGAGAGATTCACGATATCAAGCCAGGTTCAGATGAGGGCATAGCAAGATGTGGAGTGTCTGTTGATGGAACATGGCAGAGAAGAGGCTTTTCTTCTTTAAATGGCTGTGTGAGTGCTATTAGCATGGATACAGGGAAAGTGGTAGATGTTGAGCCCCTAAGCAAAGTTTGTATCAAGTGCAGGGAGCATGAAAATGATCCTGACACCCCAGAAACTACTGCATGGAGAGCAGACCACAGAGCCTCTTGCAAGGCAAACTTTAAGGGTTCAGCACCAGCTATGGAACCAGAAGGCGCCCTTCGAATGTTTCAAAGGTCAGTAGATCTGCATAAGCTGCAGTATGATGAATATTATGGCGATGGTGACAGCAAAAGTTACTCATTAGTCAAAGATGTATACCAAGTCTATGATATTGAAGTTCAAAAGAAGGAATGTGTTGGCCATGTTCAAAAACGACTGGGAACAGCTTTACGAAAGTTAAAGAAGGAAAAGAAAGGGATGGGTGGGAAAGGCAGGCTGACAGATGCCATGATTGACAGACTGCAAAATTACTATGGAATTGCCATTCGAAGCAACTCAGGTGATCTTGCTGCCATGAAGAAGGCAATTTATGCCAGCTTGTTTCACTGTGCTTCTTCTGCAGACAGTAATTACCATGGGCATTGCCCTGAGGGTCCTGAAAGCTGGTGTGGTTTTCAGCGGGACAAGGTCAATAGGACAAACACTTTCAAACATGGAACTGGCCTACCTTTAGATGTCAGAGAGGAAATCAAACCCATTTATAAAAGGTTGAGTGAGGACAGCCTTCTCAGCAAATGTCTTGATGGCAAGACTCAAAACCAGAATGAGTCACTCAATGGTATGGTTTGGGAGCGTGTGCCAAAGGGGGTGTTTGTTGGTTCTGAAGTACTGCAGCTGGGGGTTTATGATGCTGTCGCTCACTTTAATATTGGTTCAAGAGCAGCTATTAAAGTGTTTGAGAGTCTTGGAATTCCCCCAGGTGAATTCTGTATAAATGAATGCCAGCAGTTGGACAAGATTCGTGTTTTGAAAGCTGAATACAAGTTCCAAGAGAAGAACAAGACAAGGAGGAGGCTACTCAGGGGAAAAAGAAAGAAAAAAAATGACAAATCCCAGGAAAAGGAGGGTGACATATATGCACCTGGTGCATTTTAATGAGAACATCAAAGAGCTTAGCTTAAACTTTCCAAAAGGCACCAGTTGCTTTAGTGATTATTTTGATTGATCAACTTAAATCTTTAAACTTGATTTTCTCAGTTTTGCAATTTTGAGAGAGTGCCCGTCATGGCAAAAAGGATTTCTTGAAAAGTATTAAACCAAAAGGGATGAAATTTTCAGGGAGGTTTGCTTGAGTATAGTTCTGTGTTGTGAACCTAAAATTATTAGTGATTTTTAGTTACATGGTTGTTGGCAGATGTATCCATGGTGATAATACAAACAAAAATGTTGTAATCAAGGAACAGTTGCAATTTTATAATAGCTTGGCATAAAAAATATGGGTTTTCTGAGGTTCATGACATAAAGCCATCTTTGTACTTAGTTTTGATACCAATTTCAGGTGAATAGGACCGCTAGTTCTTGAGATATCCTTTTTACAAGAACACCATTATTTTCACAGTTGGGGGCCCAAAACTTGGTTACCATGGCAACGACATGTCTATCAAAATTCTTAAAAGTATCAGTTTGAGGTGATCTCTCCAATGGTACTTAAATAACTTAGGTAAAGCATAAACTGAATTTTTTTAAAATTTGAGTGGAAGACCACCTTAAGGCGAGTAACGCATTTTGTAATGATGGCTGTAGCATTTTGTAATAATCTTCAGTTTACGCAATTTGTAACAACATCCTATAGCAAATTGTAATATGTTGCTATTGCAAAAAAAAAATATTATTACACAGATTGGGTATTTTCGGTTTCCCTCCTCTGAATAGTGACTTGTCAAGCATAAAGCATTGAAGGAATAAGGCAAAACACGTTTGCAATAATGGTAACAAAAATGTATACAGCAGTAAATGGCACTTAGAAAAGCGTACTGGCTGTGTACACATTTTAAATAATCACATTTTTGCGCGCCGTATCTTCCACAAAACATAAATGTAAATGAACTTCCATGAAAATACTTGTTTTCCTTTGGAATCTAATGGAGTCAATGTCATTAAGAACATAACACTGCCGCGTGTTTTTCGCAAACAATCGTAATGAAGAATATTAGATCTCACCTCAAAAAAGGCTCAGAATCAGATTTTTTGCATTGGTGAAGGGTGATTCTCGCTGAATTCACTTGAAGGGTCAATGGCAGCTTTGACAAACGTTTAAAAGTCTCGCTTTTGTTGGATGTTACAAAAACCAGGAACGGGGAATGGAGAATGGAGAACGAGGAATGGGGAGCGGGAATGGGGAGCGGGAATGGGGAGCGGGAATGGGGAATAAAGAACGGGGAACGAGGAACAAGGAACGAGGAACGATGAACGAAAAACTACGAACGGGGAACGACAAATGAGGAACAAGAAACGAGGAACAAGGATCGAGGAACAAGGAACGAGGAACGAGGAACGGGGAAAGACAAACGGGGAACAAAGAAAGAGGAACGAGGAACGGGGAGCGAGAGACAGGGAATCGGGGAGTCTGGTGCTCAGACTCTTTTTCTTGTCATTTGCAATTTTTAAGTGTTATACGGATTACCGCTATGCTTTCGAACCTCAGATTCTCGTTCCAGATTTCCTTTTCCCCGTTCCTGATTTTCGTAAAATGTACGAATGTAAAATCTCTTTCATAACGGTTGGGTTATCAACGCATCTTTGGTCTGCACAGTCAGCTACTGCTGCTGTTCGGGATGAGTAAACTTGATCTGCTCTAGCCTGTGAATGGACCGATCATTTCGAAACTTCAACAACCATTATCGGCTCCCTCGAGCAACCCATGGGCATTTAACTGTCGTCTGTATCTAGAAAGAAGAGAATTTGAACCTCGCTTGGGTAGGATGGGGAATTTGAACCGATGTGTCGAGCGGAATCCGTGTTTTCAAAATTTTTGAAGTGGAAGTTTCAAGTTAAAAAGTCTGCTTTCGTGAGCGAATGGCTAGGAAGAATTTTTTCACATCTTAGGATGATGCCTTTAAGCGAAAAAACCCAGCAGTGGCACTAAAAACTAATTCCTGACTTTGTTAATTCTATAACATACGTTGATCATTCAAAGAATCCTTGAACAGAAAGTTATGCTTATCAATGAACAGAATCATCAGAAAAAATCCTGGTAATTTCTACGAAAGGAAAGTTTGCACCGTGAGAAAATTGCCTTTTTCTATGTTTTATGAAACTCCGCCCCGTAGAATCTTTCTTAAATCTTTGTGCATTATCACTATTATTTGAGCAACAAGCTAAAAAATGAGTCTGAATACTCCTTTGGAAATGTTGCCATGGAAACCAATGGTGACGAAATGACATTTTGGATAATCAATGATTGTATAATTCAACCTCGTAAAAGTGTTCAGTCTTTTTGTTCTATTCTTTTATATTTAGAAACCATCAAAAAAGATGGAACTGGTACTAGCCACCTTAAGTTATTAGCATCTGATTGGTTGAGAGATTGGCGTGTGTTTTCATGACCAATCACAAAGCGAAGTAAGGAAGAAACAGAGCCAGCTAGGATTACATTCGACACTCAATTGAACATAACTCTATCCGTAACACTAGCAAAACAGAGTAATGAGCTTCAAGATAGATTCGGATAGCAAATTTCATGAGTTACAGTCGTTATTTTTCGCCAGGGGGGAGAGGGGGGGTTGGAGGATTTTCATGGTTTTTCCATAAACTTCAGTTGATTCTCTACTATGGCGTTGAATAATTTTTATGACTCTTCTCTCATAGGCAGTTAATTTGCAGTCAATTTTCTATAGTCCCCCCCCCCCAGACAATGATTTTTAACGCAGACAGAATTACCCACACTCTTAAATGTGTTCGAGACTGACTACGAACTTCAATACAGTGAATGCTACACTGGTACTATTCGTCAATATGTTACAATAGAAGGAGATCAGTACTGTATCTCCTTAGATAGAGCCTTTCAATCACTTATATCCGAAAATTTCAACGATTTTGTCATGACAATAGGATGTACTGCAGTTGCTCTATATTGTAAAAATAATGTGGGCTTGAAAATATTCGATTCTCATGCAAGGGATATTTATGGTAGAAGCTCTCCTCAAGGTACATGTGTGCTGCTTGAAGTATCATCACAGAAGAGCTTAGTACAATATTTTCAGAGTATACATAACAATGATATATTTGAGTTGAAAAGAGTTAACATTAATCAAGTTCAAAATAGCACCCTTTTTTAATGTCATGGCTGTGAAATAGACTTATTCAAGACCGGAAATGACGAAATTACGTGATGACAGTAACAATGGGAATATGGCAGTCCCCTAAAGATAGCTCCAGATGTGCGATGTTGAAAGCCCGAGTTCACGCAGCTATGCGTCTAGTTCTTTCTATATGCGATGTAAAGGAGCCATTTATTTTTCCAAATTATTTTATTGCGCCAAGAGCTTTTAAACTCTTCTAATATTTGTCAGACAGAATAAATATGTAAATTCATTCAGGAAAAGTGAAAATAACAGGCGAAAGCCACAGATCCGTAAGAGAACGACACCTCAGCTTTTAAAACAAACACATGCCGCGTTCAGTTTCCTGGTCGTTTGATAAGTGAAACCAGAAGTTGGAAACTGAAAGAAATACTTAACTTGTCAATTTTAACTACAAATAGATAAGCACTCTCGTCTAAGCGTGAGGTGAAGAAGGCTGGATATTCACTGAGTTCCTTTTCTTAGCGTTTGTAATGATTATGATCGATATTGTGCTCCTAAAATTTGACTTGCCTTATGTCTTATTTAACCATCCACCCGACAAAGTTGATTCACAAATGGCTTCTCGTTTTCAGCATCAAAACATTATCATGCGAACAGGTGCTGAGAATACACAAACTGATCAGCTTAAGGATGCCATCTTGACCCAACATCAAATTCTCTACGCTGAAGAAAAATTTGGTACCAAGGGGGAAAAATTGCGAATCAGATCTTGGAGATGAAGGTTTAAGGGTTCAAGAGTTAAAAGTTTAAAGTTTAAGATCTATGTCAAACTTTCCAACAGAAAGTCTTCCTCAATATCTGAGATTGTTTGGATCTCTTGTATTCCTAGTCTATCACTGATTAAAACAAGTTTCCGTAAAAATTTTTTTGATTGTTTAAAAATAGAAAATAATTTTCATTTTTAATTTTAGTTTGTTTTTCTTTTTCAGCTGCTTTCCATATAAACAGTCCGATAAAGTTCGATGCGTTCAGTTCGCGTGACTTCAGAAATCAAAAGCAAGAAATTGAAATAAAAATCTGCAAAAGAAAGATGAAGGCAAATAACAAGAGTCACGCGGGTGAGGAACAAAATGTTAACTTGATCGATTAAAAAAAATGACAGAGAATCTCAGTTAAATTATTTAGACCGCTGAAAGAACAAATCATCAGCAGGTCTTAGAGCGTCTCAGTGGGGTGATGATGTTTATGGCCAGCGGTTGGAATTTCGGGCATATTACCGCTAACGGTTAATTACTTTCGGTTGTGATAGACAAAATAATTTTTATGGCTTGTTTTTTTTCTACGCTCAACGGTTAATCTTTTTTGTCGTTTTACGGCTAACGGTTAAACCCATCGAGAACCTCGTTTCAAAGATTGCTTTCCCCTTTAAATCCTCTACCCCCGAATATAACCAAGTTTTTGTCAGAATAAAGAAAAAAAAAAGAATTATATATTAACACAAAATCAAGAACACAGATTACGAGAATAACGAAAAGTATAAAATAGGGGAGTAACTGATGATACTTGAAGCAGCACACATGTACCTTGAGGAGGGCTTCTACCATAAATGTCAGCCCACGCACTTTGTAACAACACCCTAAGCAAATTGTACGATGTTGCTCCTGCAAAAAAGATCATTATTACACAGTGTAGGTATTTTCGGTCTTTCTCTTCCAAAAAAAAGGTTTATCAAATACTTTTATGGTCCTTGTCTCGTTGGCAGTTATTGGTCAGTCAATTTTTTATAGTCCCCTCCTTATTCATACTCTGATGGCGACAGCTGAGCCCCAGTTTTCCCCGCTAAAACTCATGTGACCCTCCAAAGTCCTCCACCCTCCTGCCCCTGCCCCCCCCCCCTTGTTAAAAATAATGACGTGTCTTTTAGATGGCAGAAGGATAAATAAAAAATTTTAAATTGGTTCATATTAACACTGATTGACCTCCACTGATTCCTTTTACATATGTTTCATCTGCAAGCGATTGAGATAAAATGTATCAAAAGTATCTCGGATTTAGAACTTCGCTTTTCGATTCATTGAGTTGACCGTTAGATTTCTTTCACAGGACACTTATTTTTTAAACCACCACATAGGCTTATTTTGGGCAGACAGTGAAACCTACAGATAGAATGATTTTGTTAAACTTAATGAAGGATGAAAAATTTATATTTTCTTACATGGGAAGCAACAGAGTCATTATTTTTCCGAATTACTTCAGTTACGCCGGGAGCTGTTATTTTCTCCATATATTTTCGGACAAAATGAAAACGTTAATTCATTCGGGAAAAGTGAAAATAATGAGCGGAAGCCATTGAACTGTAAAAGAAAGACAGCTCACCTTTTAAAACAAACACGCGCGCGTTTTTTATCGTGGTCGTTTGGTTAGTGCCAGAAGTTGGAAACTGAAAGAAAAACTTATCCCGTCAGTCTTGAATGTAAACATGCGTTCTTGTCCAAGCGCGAGGTGGATATTCGGCGAGTTTCTTTTTCTAGGCGTTTGTAATGATCGAGACTAAGAGGTAATCCATAAAGAACGCCAAAGAGGTTACCACCTAGCCCTTCGTGGCTCAATTCAGTGTAGAAGAGAGTTAATTCAGTGCAGAAGAGGGCTAATTCAGTGTAAAGATAGAAACAAACCAGACATTCTGGTTGGTCAGAATGATTTGGCAATGTCAAGGTCAATGTCAAAGTCAATGTCAAGGTCAGTGTCACTTGCAGGGTTTGAATAAATTATTTTTGCACCTGAAGCGCGCGCTTTTCTTCGGCGTAGTTATAAGAAGCTACCTCGTATTTTTCATGTATATTATTAATAAATAATCACATGATTTTCTCGTGCAATTTAGAATAAATAAGCACTTGTAAATTTTTTCAAAGACCACAGATTGCACTTGCCCTACGGGCTCATGCAATTTTGTTAGTCTCTGAAAAAATTTACTCGTGCTTAGTTATTCCAAATTGCACTCGAAATCATGTGATTACCTGTAAAAGTTGCACTCCACTCAGTTCAATTACCATTGTTGATTAACAAATGGTAAACAACACAGCGCACGCTATTGAGTTATGATGAGCGCGGGAGGTTGCTAAGCACAAAAGAAGCGTCAGAGTCGCGCGAGGCGATAGCCGAGAGCGAATCAGCAAACCTCCCAAGTGCATCCATAACTCAACAGTGTACGCTGTGGTGTTTACTATTTGTTTTATAACATAACATTGATACATTGCAACAAAAGAGTTCCCGTTTATTTAACAAATCTTAAATGATCAGAAAAAACAAGCTCGCGGAAAAATAGTCTTAGCATTTGCTTACGTCAGCAGCATACTCCCATGGGCTGATAATAGATGCTGAATTAACCAATCAGAGCGCGCGCTCTGCCTTAGTTATGCTATAAAATTTGATTTGCCTTATTTAACCCCACATGTCAGAGTTGATTTACAAATTGCTTCTCCGGTTCAATATTAAAAGCATTATCATGCAAACAGGTGATGAGAATACGCAAAGTGATCAGCAGTAAGGATGTTATCTTGATCCAACATCAAATTCTCTTCACTTTTTTTAAAGGAATTGTATGTGACCCAGAAGGGAGAATGGCTAATCCGATTTTGGAGGTGAAGGTTTAAGGGTAGCAAAAACCAGTTTATTTTGTTTGTGTTCGCGTCAAACTTTATAACGGAAAATTTTCCTCAATTTCTGAGATTGTTTGGATCTCTTGTATTCCTATCACTGATTAGATCAAGTTTCCATATAAATTATTTTAGAGTGTTTAAAAAAGGAAAATCATTTTTTTCTATTTTAATGCTTATTAGCTGCTTACCTTTCAAACAAACCGTTGAACTCGGCACGTGACACGTGCAGAGTTTGATGCGTTGTTCGTGTGACTCCAGAAACCAAAAGCAAGAAATTGAAGTAAAAACCTGTAAAGAAAGATGAATGCAAATAGCCAGAGTCACGCGGATGAAGAGCAAAATGATAACTTGATCGATTAAAAAAAAAATGACAGAGAATCTCAGTTTAATTATTTAGACCACTGAAACAACAAATCGTCAGCAGGTCTAGGCGGGTCTCAGTGGGGTGATGGTGTTTATGGCCAGCGGTTGGAATCTCGGGCATATTACGGCAACGGTTAATTATTTTCGGTTGCGATGAACAAGATAATTTTTATGGCTAGTTTTTTCTGCGCTTAACGGTTAATCGTTTTTGTTGTTTTACAACTAACGGTTAAACCCATCGAGAACCTCGTTTCAAAGATTGCTTTCACGTTTAAATCCTCTATCACCAAATATAACCAAGTTTTTGTCTGAATTAAGAAAAAAAGGAGCGTGGATGAATAATTTTTTAAGCTACTTACCAAACAAAAAACGTAGAAGTTTCCAAGTTTAGTATCCTGATCGTTTTATGAACGAAACCAAAATAAAAAAACCGTGCCTGTAAAACAAATATTTATGAAAATAACCAGTGCCATAACAATGTTTGAACTTGATCTTAAAACAAATATTAACCCTTGAATTCTCATGAGTGATCAGGATAGAATTTCTCCTACGAATATCACCACAAAATCAAGCACACAAGTTATGACAATAAAGAAAAGTATCAAATAGGGGAGTATCAGTTGACCTAGTTCCAAATTCTCCTAACTGACTTCATAAGAATTATATGGCAGACAGTAGGGAGAATTATCACTGAAATAATGGGACTGAAAGAAAATATGCTAAGGATGAAAATATCGAATCTTTGTCCGCTTGTGAGATTGTTTGAAATTCGGAATCCTCTTTCATAATTTTTTTCACGGGGTCTCGATCTGAAATATCTGATTTTCAGTTTTCAGAGACGAGAGAAGAACATTACTCAAGTTTATTTATCAACTTACCTCACAAAATATATAAATCGTGTCTTTTTCGGTGTTAATTCTGAACTTAAAAAAACTTGATCTCAAAAGACAGATTACTAGTTATCAATATACTAAGATGAATAAAAAATCGAATCCTTCTCGACTTATCAATTTGTTTGAAATTCGGAATCCTCTCCCATATTTTTTCTTTCACAAAAAAAGTTTCGATCCAAAATATTTGAATTTTCAGAGACGAGTGAGAAAAATTTAAAAATAAAATATATACAAATCATGTTTTATTCGCTGTTAATTCTGAACCTATGACACAGGAAACTAAAATCAAGAAACTGAAATAAAAAAAAATTCCTGCTAAACAAAGATTGGAGAAAAATAACCCGAGTGAACACAAATTACGACCCTAATCAGTTAAATAATAAGTACAGTAAAAACAATAATCAAATCCCTGAAAAATATCATAACATCTTCTGCGTTCTGTTTCATTTCTCTTTCTTGCGAGGAGAAACCTCCAACAGAAGAGAGAAGTTAATCACCAACGATGAAACGCGCGTAGTTTTTTTTACAAGATATCATGTTAATACAAAGCTGTGCTACCTCCTTTGTTTAACCTGGTGGAAAAACTGTAAGAAGACTATAAAAACAGTCTTAATCCCTTGCACCAATTTCGAAGATTTTAAAATAGCTACTAAGAAAGGAATTTAGGGGGAGGCTAGCAGAGAAAAAGTACGCATTTTGTAGTGATGGTTTCGGCATTTTGTAATACACATGGCGGCATCATTTTGTGACAAAGGTGAGTAACGCTTTTTGCAATGAAGGCTGTGGCATTTTGGAATAATTGTCGGTCTACGCAATTTGTAAAACATTGTACAGCAAATTGTAATACGTTACTCCTGCAAAAAAATTATTACACATATTGGGTATTTTCGGTTTCCTCCTCTGAGTAATGACTTGTCAAGCATAAGGCTTTGAATGAATGAGGCAAAACACGTTTGCAATGGTATATGTATACAGCCGTAAATGGTACCTAAAAAAGTGCACTGGTTGTGCTACACATTTGGCAAGATCCCATTTTGCGCGTCATATCCTCTACAGACAACAATATAAATGAACTTCCGAGCAAACACTTGTTTTCCTCTGGAATCTGATGGAGACAATATCATTAAGAATGCACCACTGCCCTGTATTTTTCGCAGACAGTTGTAATAAAGAATATCAGATCTCACCCCAAACAGGCTCAGAATCCGATCTGTCTCTTTGGTGAAGGCTGATTTTCGCTGAATTCACTCGAATACGTGCTGTAAGTGGATCAATGGAAACTTTGACAGACGTTTAAAACTTTCGCTTTTGTTGGATGTTACTAAAACCAGGAATGGGGAATAGAGAACGAGGACTGGGGAAGGGGAATGAGATTGAGGAACAAATAACGGGAAACGGGAAACGGGAAACGGGAAACGGGAAACTGGAAACGGGAAACGGGAAACAGAGAACGGGGTAAGGAGAACGGAGAACGAAGAAAGGAGAGTGAAGGAACAGGGAACGGGGAACGAGATATGTGGAACGGGGAACAAAGAAAGGAGAGTGGAGGAACAGGGAACGGGGAACGAGATATGTGGAACGGGGAACGAAGAAAGGAGAGTGGAGGAACAGGGAACGGGGAACGAAGAACACAGAACGGAGACAGAAGAAAGGAGAACGGGGAACATGGAACGGGCTACGAGAAACGGGAAATGAGGGATTATGGAGCTAAGACCCTTTTCCCTTTGTCGTCCGCCATTTTGAAGTGTTATACGGATTACGCTGATTAATGATTACAGCTCCTGATTCTTCAGCATCATCACCATCATCGTCATCTTTATTTAAACACGGTAAAATATATCAGGCATTAACTATTTAATATAAAAACTACAACTAATTACGAAAAACTATGTATACTATGTATAAACTATGTATATTAGTCTAATTTAAAATATCATTGATTACAGAAGGTAAATTAAATTAAAGCCTGTTTTACAGGAATGCCGTGTCGGAATTAATTAACAATTGTCGAAAATTAGCCAGAGATGTTGCTTGCCTAGCAGCTGGGGGTAGGCTGTTCCAGACGACTGCGCCACTATAACCAAAGCTATTTTAATAATAAATAGTACGTCGCAAGGGAATAGCAAGCTTATTTTCAGAATCGCGCAAATTGTAAGAAGTAATCACATTACTCCTCTGAATGAATTTTGAGGACAAATAATTGGGTGTGAGGCCATTTAAGAACCTATAGATCATCTTAGTCTTAAGTTTTTGACGTCGAGTTTCTAAATTGTCCCAGCCTAATTCTGTAAGTAGTTGGTTGGCGTCAGTATCATAACTAGAATGAGTGAGGACGCGGATCGCCCGATTTCGCAGTTTCTGTAATTTGTCAGATAATGTTTTGGCACAGTTACCCCAAACAACACTACAATAGTCGAAGTGCGATTGGACTAACCCATGATAGATGTTTTGTAAATTTGCAGGAGGAACACAGTGACTTATTCCTTTAATAGATCCAATACCAGAAGAGATATTTTTAGATATGGCGTTGATATGATTACTCCAATCATACCGAAATTATGACTCATCTCATCATACGGATGATATCGAATCCAAAATCGTTTCCTCCAATCGTAAGAGTCAATTTAACATCCCTGGTGACGGGCTCTACCGAAACGACAGGAAGAAGGGAGGAGTAGGGATCTTAGCTTACGTATCCTCTGAGTCAATTTGTAAAAGAATCACGCTAGCAAAGAGCTACAAAACCATCGAGCCTATCGTATTAGACATCCAATTAAATAACAACAACAACAATTTTTATTCCTTGATAAAAGTAATAAAAGTGGGATAATTTGCCCCGCAAATAGCTAAAAAGCTAATCGTGGCGGGGCAAGACAAGTACCTGAATAACATAAATCGTCTACTATCTAAGGACAAGGAGTCGTTATTTACACAGTCACACAGTCACAGAGTCACACAGAAAAAGATAAGAAGACATTTAAACTTACAAGGTGTATCTATGCACCTTTCTTTTCAATGATCATGAAGATTTGAATATAGTTATCTTCTTTTTCTAACATATCAATTAGTAATTTGCGAAGGACTTTTTTGAAAGCTTTCTTTTCTTCTTTTGTTATACAGCTTGCAATTGATATCTTATTCCACAGCTTTACTCCCGTCCGAGAGAAGGAATTGTTTTGAATTTCCAGTCTCCAACTTTTAGCATAAAACTTTCCAGACGTAAACGATCGTGTGTTGTATGTATGAATATTAGACGTTTTCTGAAATGTATATAGTATATTGATATCGTGCATTAGGGTTGATACGGACTCGTAATAAAGAAAAGTTATCGGAAGCACGTTTGCTTTAGGAAATAAAGGAATTGCATGGTCATGCCAAACTGCGAAGTACAGCAGACGAAGGGCTCTTCTCTGAAGAATAAGAATTTTGTTAAGATAAGTCTTACATTCCTGACCCCAGGCGGCAAGACCATAGGTTAAATAAGAGTGGATTAGTGACTTATACATATTCAGTAGTATTTGTCGAGGTACAGAGTGGCGTAGCTTTGCAATTAGCCCAACAGTTTTACTCATTAATGTCTAATATTGCGTGTTGGGTTGAATGCCCCTTTCGAAAGTCGTATTGTAAGGTATACAAAAGTTCGTGTTTCTTTATGTAGCTCGTCAATCTATTAAAAGCGGAAAGAAATGATTGAGATTGGCCCGTATAGACCTCCAAAAAGCTTCACATTCTCGTATCGACAACAGCTCGAAGAAGAGTTAACCACATATGCAATTAGGCAAATCTACAAAGGCAACCTATAATTGTATTGCTTGGTGACTTGAATCTTGATCGTATAGGACTAGCAAGAAATGAAGGAAAACTCTACTTTAAACCGACCAGAATTCAGAAAATTGGAGAGCAAGTGAGTGAGACACTCATAGATGTTATTCTTACCAACCTGCTTGACAGTTTCACCAAAAGTAGCGTGTTTGATCCAGGGCTGAGTGACCATGCCCTTGTCTACGCTTTTAGAAAAGGGTGGCCAAATCAAAAGCAGAAGTAGTGAATTTTCGGTCAAGTAAAAGCTTAGATGAACAGGAATTTAAGGAACCGGCTTAGCAGCCTCCCCATGGCATGTCGCTGAACTTTTAGATGATGTTGACGATTGGTCTGAATTTTTCAGCGTACAGTTACAGGACATTGTAGACGAACATATGCCATGCAAAAGAATGCGTGTTAGAGACGAAGATATGCCATATACAGGGGCGGATCCAGTAACTTTTGATTGGGGGGGGGGGTCCAAACTTTGGTTCAGAAAGGACTGTTGGACTCTTTTGAGGCAAATTACTTCTTCCCACAGCCCCCACGCCCCCCTCCCACCAGTCGCGGTTGCAAGTTATAATTCCTTGGCCGCTTACCGTTTACTTGGATTCATTAAAAAGTTCAGCCAGTTAAAAAATAATATACGATCCTGTCAATATACGAATTTCAGTTTCAAAGTTGTAAGCGTCAGGCTTGTTAGGGGGTCCGGACCCCCTGACCCTCCCCCTGGATCCGCCACTGCATATATATGTGACAACTGAGTGGAAGGAGGCAATTAGACGAAGAAGATAAGCACTCAGAATATTTTATACACCTGTCAGACGTAAAGTCATTAAAGATTATTGGAAGACTAAGTCTGACGACCTCAGGAATAAGCCACACAAGTTCTATAAAACATTCATGCCTTTTCTTGGTCAAAAAAGTTAAAGAATCCTCAGAAATAAAATTGAAGATTAATGTTAATACTCGATAATCACCATTCAGCTAGATATTACGGAGACTATGGGAGATTATTTCTCGACCATTGCAGACGACATCAGCCCTGCCAACGACGTGACGGATTCCACGCTGAAATTGATCCCAAGAAAGCGCCCGGGGTAAGAGACTATTCCACCTAGAGCTTTTAAAATAGGCTCGGCTGAGCTCGCTGTGCCCTTATTTGATCTTTATAACCGTTGTATTGTGAGAATTGGAAGAGATGTGAGTGGGTGCCCGTTCATAAAAAGAACGACCGATTGAACATGGAAAATTATTGCCCAGTAACTGTGCAGATCATGGTAAACAAAGTTTTCGAAAAAGCTCCTTGCTAATCAAATCACAGCGGAATTTAATGAACGGCTCAGTGATTACCTGACAGGATACAGGAAAAGGCACAGTTGTGAAACCATCCTTCAAATGTTAAAAGGGAAATGGAAGAATGTACTTGATGATGGGGAAAGTGTCGGCAAAATAAGGGAACTTATAACTATAGATGGATTTGAAAGAGCGATCAGGAAAATAGACCTTGCTAAACGAATTTCCTCAATAACTGCGGTAATTGCATACTTTGTAGTTCTTAATATAGTTATCGGTCACTTTATAGTTACTTTTATATAATACATTTAGTAGAGATATTTTATTGTAATCTTAAATTTGTATTGTTTTTGGCTTATACATAGGGTAGGATGATATAGGGGAATTATATAGGGGAACATAGGGGGGTTATTTATTTTAGGACAATTTAAAAAAAAGGCGGAACTCAGCAAAAAACAAATACAACAGCCATGTATATTAATTCTATCTTATCCATCGAGGCGACTTTCGTGAACATCACATTTCAATCAAGGAAACAGGAAGACTTGAATGACACCTTATCGGTTCGCTTAAGTCACACACGCGAAAACCAATAAAATTTAAGGTAAATTTTTGAAAAAGTGAGGTGTTCTTAACTGATCCAACTAACATAGCTAGGAAGAACACGCCATAGAAAAGGTAACTACAGAAAAAAACTTTGCGGCCCGACCTTTGGGAAAACTTTATAACTCCACGAACTTACCTGATTTTTTGCAATATCCGAGTTTGGCCGCCATTTTGAAGGACTTGTCAAGATGAAGCGTAACAGATATAAACCAAGCAGGTAGATCTAAAACCGTCTGAAATACATACGGAAGCAATTCAAATGAACTTTTCTTTCAATTCAAGCGGTAAAATTTACAATTGTTTGTTAAACTTACCATTCCTACATTTCCAAGCGACCATTTCTTCCAACAATTCAAACACTACAACTAGTGTTCGAATTCCCATCGTCGATTCCACCATAAGAAATAACCTGTGTCACCCAAGCTTCGACTCGAATGTGAATTACGAATCACATAACACAACTGCTTCAGCCTAGTTTTTTTTATTTTCTGATCGACAAGTACGTCGATCACGAAGCGATTGCCATGTTTACCTAATAAACGAACCGCTGACCAGCCGCTAAGTGAAATCAGTACAGCTCAGTGGTGAGGGGAAGGGTGTGTGGTGGCTGCGGGCAGATTATCAGAAGATTTTCGGGGACATTCGAATATATTCATTAAAGCATCATAATATACATTACGATTCTCAGTCTTTATGCAAAAGTATGCTTTGTGTTGCAGATCTTGACAACTTTTGTTTCGCTCCGGGTATTCTTTTTCTCTTTAAATAGATTTCGTTTCAAAAAGGATCGGCATCCGTTCATATATTTATAAACAAATCTTTACCATGTACTGTAAATAAATGTGTTCAGATAATCGAGATAACAATTGAATCTCTTGTATCGCATCAGTGGTAAAGTTTCTTGTCTTTACTCAACTCCGAAGAGCGTGGAGCGGCAAAGACGCGACACACGAGTCACCAATCTCGCGGCTTCTCCATGCTCACAGGATACGCGTGACCTCACTATATTTAAGAAAAATGAGAAACTGCTCGCAGTCTGTATTCTGTTTAGCTATTTCATAGGAGTGACGCGAGTCTCTTCAATTGAGTGAGAAAGTCACAAACCCATTCCTTGCCTAGCGAGCGTAACCACAGACCACTCATGAATTGCTCCCTTGACGCGGAAATCAGTGAAATCGTATCGAGTATACAAAGTTAGAGCGAGTTTTTTTAGACCTCCCGAACTCGTATCGCGTTGGCATCAATTATAAGTACAGGAAGAAGTCTTAAAATCCGCTCGATAAATTTGTTTCATACTTTCTGAGAAGTTAAAGAAATTCGGGAGCTTTCCTACAAAGAAACTAAAATGGTAGGTAACCGACTTAGTTTTTCAGATAATTTACAATAACTGAAAATTTGAGTGTCTGTTTGTGGACCTTACGTCTTGCCCAACAATATAGTTGCAAAGATGTTTATAGTTTGCCCACACGATTAAGCTCTTTTCTTGTAACCTGTCATCGTTTCAAAAACACCACGGCAACGGAAAACCTTTCCGAGCCTTCTTAAACACCGTTCTTGTCCAACCACACCTGTATTGTTTTTAACAGAGAACACTTGCGTCCCATGTATTTGCCCAGTGGTTGTTTTGATGACATTTAGGCCACACCTCATAAACTTCGTGATCCCTCGTGGACCCCAGGTCAGCCGGGTTAGCGGAGAAAGTTTGCTCCAAATCTCAACACGAAACATACTTATAAAGAATTGTAGAGGGTAACTGAAATGAAAAAGAAAAGGCGTCCTGCATAGTAGTCTTTCAAATTTCTTTTTAGCCAACAGGGAGTCGTGCAGAGGCATGGGGCGAAAGCAACCAAAAATTAAATTAGGAGCAGGCCGAGGGGAGGAGCTTATTTAGCCGGCCTTTACCATGTTTTTGTATATACAAGCGTGGTACACCAAACATTCGGTTTACTTATAAAACTCTTTGTTAGATACAATGAAATATATGAAGTTCATATATTTTGAACTGCGGCATTAGATACGTATAATGCACGATCCTCGCAGTAGATAGCGCTATTAAAGCAATAGCGAAAATCAGACCTGAAAAAAATCAGGCCTGTACGGGATTCGAACCACTGACCTCTGCGATACTAGTGCAGCGCTCTACCAATTGAGCTAACAAGCCAACTGGGAGCAGGCCTTTAAGTTGATTCGTAATAAACCCGTGAAAGTGATAAATTAGATACAATTAGATACCGCAGTTCAAAATATATGAACTTCATATATTTCATTGTATCTAATTTATCACTTTCACGGGTTTATTACGAATCAACTTAAAGGCCTGCTCCCAGTTGGCTTGTTAGCTCGATTGCTAGAGCGCCGCACTTGTATCGCAGAGGTCAGTGGTTCGAATCCCGTACAGGCCTGATTTTTTTCAGGTCTGATTTTCGCTATTGCTTAAATAGCGCTATCTACTGCGAGGATCGTGCATCATACGAAAACTCTTTGTCGTTGTCGTATGAAAAAAAAATGGACAATAAATTTGAAAATGAAAACGGAATAGGAATATAGAGGCAAGACCGATACAACGTAGATAAGTTTTAAGACGGAGCACTATATTTCGGCTGGCCAAACCAGCCTTCTTCAGGTGCCTCAAAAAGGCTGAAGTTCTTCTGGTGCCTGAAGACGTTGTATCGGTCTTGCCTCTATATTTATATTTGTTACTTTGGGCCGATTAGATCATGGCTGATCCAACGTACAAGAGTAGGATTATCGCTCACGGTTGCTTGCTGAACATTTAAAAAAAAATAGGGTTTCGTGATAAAAGGTCAGATCAACTAAAGGTATGAGCTGAGACTAACATGATTCACTTAACAATTTTATGTCGAGCTTATAAGTGGAAAACACTAAAAATTGTACATTGCTAGTTTTATTAACACCATACGTAAATGACATTGATTACTGTTGCGGAAAATCATATTTTAGAGTCAGCTTTGTATATAAAGCAATGATTTGCATGCATTCTTGGGAACAGCAGAAATGACTCAGAAAAAACATTCTAAGTACAGTGTTCATTCCGTGCAATTGGGGCATAAATAAAAGGTTCTCATAAAATAGACACCTTATTTTATACCACAGAAGACAAGCAAAAGGTAATATGGGTACCCCGGTTAAAAATACATCGATAACTCTATTAATTAATACCAGTCCTGATTTAAAGGAAAAAGTTATGTGAACAAAATAAAAGTAGTCTGTACCACTAAGCATACCTTCACGGTTTACAATGGGAGTCCCGAAGTTTTTAAGCATGTATTCTAATATCTTATGACGATAAGCCCCCACCCACCCCACCCCACACCGTTCTGTTTTCACTCAGCGGCTGGCCAGCGGTCCGTGTATGAGGTAAATATGGCGATCCCTTACTGAACACCGTTCTTGTCGATCAGAAAATCAAAATACCAGCATAATATTGCCTCGAAGAAGAAGCAGTTGTGTTATTTGATTCGCACTTCACATTTGAGTCCAAGCTTGGATGACACAGGTTATTTCTTATGGTGGACTGACGAGGGGAATTTGAACACTAGTTGTGTTTGAATTGTTGGAAGAAATGGTCGCATGGGAATGTAGGAATGGTAAGTATTACGAATAATTTCACATTTTGCTGCTTGAATAGAAAGTAAAGTTTATTTTAATTGCTTTCGCATGTATTTCTGACGGTTTTAGATCTACCTGCTCGATTTGTGTCTGCAACGCCATGTTGATAAGTCCCTCAAAATGGCGGCCAAACTTGGAGATTGGCGAAAATTAGGTAAGTTCGTGGAGTTATAAAGCTTTCGTAAAGGTCGGGCCGCAAAGTTTTTTTCTGTAGTTACCTTTTCTATAGCATCTACTTCCTAATTATGTTAGTTGGATCAGTTAAAAACGCCTCACTTTTTCAAAAATTTACCTTGAATTTGATCGGTTTTCGCGTGTGTGACTTAAGTAAATCGATAAGGTGTCATTCAAGTCTTCCTGTTTCCTTGATTGAAATGTGATGTTCACGAAAGTCGCCTCGATGGATAAGATAGAATTAATATACATGGCTGTGGTATTTGTTTTTTGCTGAGTTCCGTAGTTTCTTTTCAATTGTCCTCCAAAGTTGTCTCAAATTAAAGTCTTGAAAAGTGTCACGACAGGCCTTCGCTCGAGTGAAATTTCATTTCCGTAAAACTTTGAAAAATAAAGAGATCCCATCAAACGGATTGTGGTTTTAGTATAGGCACATGAATGTCTTCCAACACACAAGAAATGAGGGAAATCTGTGTCTCAACCAAAATTGACCGGACCGCTTTTACAGAGACACACTCTTAATTTTGTAAAGGCACACCTCGGTGGAGAGGTTAGTTACATCAGGCACATTAGGGTAGTTATGTACAGGTACACCAGAGTGGAGTGGTAGTTATGTGCAGGTACACCAGGGTTGTGTTGATTCAGGGGTGATATTGTAAGAAGGACTTGGATGTCAGTTACTCGCTGTGGTCAGAGGGTCAAAACTTCTGACTTTTTGTTCATATTTTTGAAAATTTTTGTATTTTCTGCATTTGTAACACTTTTGTTTCCATACTTAAAAATTGTGAAATTTCTACAAAGCTGTGTGTATGTAGTCCTGATTCTCTTGTTCTCTCTGAAATAATATGCTTGCACATGTGGGTGAGATGATTTTAAATAAAAATTTACACTAACTGGGAGTCAGAATGGTAATAAATGTAACTACATGTATGCCCATGTGGCAATGTTCTCCTTTTCAGGCAGTAGAAACTGGTAGAGTTTAATGCCTTTGCCTCTTATTAAGGCCTAAAATCACTTGGAATTATTGAAAATGTAACAGGCATATTTAAAACGATTGTTTTACTAGTTTGAAAATTTTTTTGACTTAATTATCATACTTGAAATGAGGAGAAGATCGACTGAGTCAGATTAAATATTAGTAACTCTGTGCATTTGGTGAATTTGAATTTGGGGAAACTACCCAGTTTCTATTCATCTGCAAAAAGAAGTTAATGAAATGGAATATCTAAGTTGCATTTTCTTCTGTCTACTGAATCAGTGCTTGACTTTAAAAGTGCAATTATGGGCTATTTGTTCACTAACTGTGTTTTATTTCACTGCAAGAATTTTGAGTTATTCTATGTTAGGATAGCTTAGTGTTGGTAGCCTTTTAATTGTATTTGTTCAAAGGAAAGAGCACATCATGTTTTTGTTTTAGAATGATATTAGTGTGGTAAACATTCTCTCTTATAAAGCACTGTCTTGCTTAGTTGGTATGATCCTTTTCCAAGCCCTCTCTTAAAATTAATGAATCTTCAAGTACGCCTCAAATGGTTTAATAACTATTTTGGTGTAGTTCTTGGGAAAATACATATAATTAAATTTTTTGTGTATTTACTAACAATAAAACTGAAAGGTAGTACACTTGTAGCTAGACTTAAAAAAATACTGCCAATTTCAAACAGTCCATGACTCAGAAAGGAGGATAGCATTGTTACTCAATTAAATCATTATGTTGGTGTTGCTTTTAATAATTAATTTTTGAAACAGAAAAAGTCTCAATAATGTAACAAGGCTAAATCATTTTCAAGATAATTTGGTTTTGTCAACTGAGTTCGTAATGCAAATTGGCCACCATAAACGATTTGTTAAAGTTGAAGTTTTGACTGCAAGCTTGTCATCACGCCGCAATACATTTTATTTAGGACTAACAGCCCATACACCCTTTGTTCAATCATAAAGTCTATTTCAAGGTGATCCTGTAAGACTCAAACTTATCTCCATGAGATTTCAGATTACTCTGGCATTTGAAGCTTGTTCTTTTCTCAGTAACTGTAATATAACCTTTTTGGTCCTAAGCCTTCTGTGGTTGTGGCAAACAGCAAAGTGAACCTTACATGTAGCTATAGATGACTCTTTCTATGTAATTTGAACAAGATCGAGCCTTGGTTAGACATGTCTCTGAAAATCTGGACTTTCAATTTTATTGTTCAAAGCTGTTCGTGTACAGTAAAAACCTACAAGTAAGAACCTACATTTTTAGGAGTTAGCCTAAACAGGTTCTTATATAAATGGTACTTAACAAAATTTTAGGCTATTTAGGTTCTTAAAACAGGTTCTTATTCCTGGAGAAAAACACACCTGCATAACAAGTTGGCAATTGTCCTATATTTTGTAACTACATATTTTGCACTCATTTTTCTTAAGAAAAACATGTTTTACAGCAATGGCAATCTGGTTTTTCTTCGATTATGATTACAGAAATTATCTCAGTGTACCTGTAATGTACTATATGATTTTAGAAAATAAGAACCTATTTTAATTTTTTTAGGCTAAATAGGTTCTTGTTTATAGGGGGTATAAATGGCAGATTTTAGGCTAACAGGTTCTTAATTTTTAGGTTCTTATTTGCGGGTTTTTACTGTATATGCATGTAAAGGCCTGATTCAGTATACAACAATTTATTCCATTTCATTGCCTGCCTAGGGAAAGAAGTAAATGGAGAATGGCAAAACTCACTACTGATGAGTTTTTCATGAGCAATCTTGAACTTCAAAAAGTAGACCAAGATTGTGAGAGTGAGCCAGAGGAGAAACCAGATGATTCCCCCTCGGCAAGCATGTTTCTCAATCACATTCTAAGAATAACTTCTGACAAGAAATTCGCAGAGCCTCCCCAGACCCTGAAGCCCGCTGCAGCAGCAGAGTCCTTGACTGGAAATGGGCATGTGCTCGATACAGAGAGCATTTGTGAACAAGTTAAACTTGAACTCGTTAAGTACAATGTTTCCCAAGAGGTGTTTGCCAAAGCAGTCTTGGGCAAATCGCAAGGATACCTCTCTGAAATGCTCAAACATGGTGAGAACTTTTTTTCGCCCGCAAGACAATACGCACTAGAGAGGTTGGATGAATTTTGAGATCATGCGACAGTTCCTTCTGAGACCAGAGGCTCAACGCCTAAGGATTTATTACCAGAAGGGAGAATTGAGAAGAAAGGAGAGGATGAAATGTAGGCAGATTGAGATAATAAGTGCATTGTTTTTTCATCAAGCGTTTGTAATTTTCTTTTTTTGTTTTCAATTTAATTTTTGTTGAGATTTTTGTTGTTGTGTAGCCTGCTGTGTAGGCATCACATTAAGGCAAGATAGGTTACAAGCTCACAATCATTCATCCAGCTAGCCTTGTTCAATTTCAAGTTAGAGTGGATGGTGGGGAAGGGGTGGAGAAAGACAAATAGATTTCTATTCATCTCTGTTTCCTCACCCCTCCGCTCTCCTTCGTTCAGTCTGTTGCTTACTTGGTAGGGGCTATAAATTTGACCATAAAAACTAACGAAGGCTTGGTTGCCAAAGTCACATTTGCTCTGCAGACTAGTTGCTGTGCAATACATACTGATCTGGGAGAGGATGATTTCTGGTTTTTCTTTCTTCTTAATGAAAGGAGATGTATGAGAATTCATGTACTCCAGGTTTATGTAAAAAAGAGAACCTGGCATAGTTCTACCAAAGCAAATTTAGTTTCTGTGATTGAAGACTGCATTTCTACATGCATTTCTACTGCATTTCTTGTCCCCGTTGCAAAAATGAAACAGAAGGTGGGTGAACATTTACTGCACGATCAAAGAGTGGAATAGCCTAGATAAAGACCTTAAAGAACTAAAGAATGCCAAAGCCTTGAAAAAGAAAGTTATAAACAATTTACTTTGTAAACAAAATAGTGATATGAATTTTTTATAATATGGATGATGATATTAATATTTAGTATGTTTTATTATTATGAATTTTTAGTATATATACATATGTATTAATTTCTTTTTAATAGGTTTATAAATTGTATACATCAAATTATTATTACTTTTATCTATGTTAATTTTATTTATTGATTAGATCACTTTATAGAGGGCCACAGAGTTATCATTTGTACCTATTAACTGTTATGTGCTACCCTCTTAAAATAAAGTCATTATCTTATCTTGTCTTTTCTTACCTTTGTGTCCGTGAGGTTTAAGTTAATTGGGTTTTAAATTATCATTAATTTTGGTATTTTTAGAGTATAAGAAGCACCTTGAAGATTAATTGTAAATTTTGAGAGTTGACATAAATTTTGATGCTGATGTGTTTTTTTTTGGGGGGGGGGGGGGTATTAGGGTCTGTCTGATGATGCACACAGGAAAAGAAGACGCTACATACTCACAGAAGCCAAGGCTGTCATGGAGGATCATTATCACCGCAGCAAGTACCTTTTATTGGAGAAGCGCCAAACCTTAGCCTATCAGCTGGCCATACCTGAACAGTGTGTCGGTGATTACTTCAAGAATCTGTGATCCAAGAAGAAACATGAGGAGCGAATGAAGTGTTTGCTGAAAGGGCTGGAACATGGTGAAAAACAACCTGACCAGGGGGATTCTGGAGATGAAGATGAAGACAGTGTGGAAAATGGCTCCAGTGAAAATCCTGGATTGTGTTTGCCTGATAATTCAGCTGTGCCAACATCTAGTGCAGCAGGAGAAGCTTCCCCACAATCACATGGTCATGCGCAATCTCCAAGTTTAATACATTCATGTGGTAGAAGGTTTAATGTGTCTCCCCCAGTATCTGCTTCATCTCCAACTTTTCCAACATCCTCAGAAAGGAAAGTTTCTGAAACCGATTTAGTTGCATCAAAAATTGCTGCTCTGACGCAAAGTCAAAAGTCATTGAACAAACAGTCTGGTGTCCGAAATTGCCTGTCACCTGCTGTGAGAAGTAAAGACAGTGAACTGCAGGTTTCAAGGACATCCACCAGCAGTTCTGTTCATCGTGCAGTCAGGGAGAGTTCTGCACTCTCTTCCAGCTACCTGTCATCATTGCAGACACCTGTCTCCAGCTCTGAAGAAGTGGAGACCTTCTCACTTGAGAGCTTGATTGATGGTACCTGTAGTTCTGTCATGCTTCAGGGGGGGACACCTGAAACTGAAGGACTGGAGGTTGGGCAACAGATTTATGTTGTACATGTTAGCAACCCTGTTGTGACAAGTGTTCAGAACTGAAGGCATTGGAGTTCAAGAAGCTGGCATCAAGAAATTTCAAGACAATTTTCTACAACTAGCAACTCCATGCTATGTGAAGAGGACTATAATTAATCATTTATTAATTATTGATTATAGCTATTAATAATAATTATAGTTACACAAAAATTACAAAAGTGGCAATGATTAACCAGGAAAGAGAAAGGATAATTAAGAATGCAGAAGACACAAAAGACAGAATCAAGAATACGAACTTGCAAAATGCAAGTCAACTTTTTACAATGTGGAAACTGTGACATACCTTGTTTTAGTTGTGCTATAGAAAAGGAAAAATTAAACCTATAACTCCCAAAATCTAATTCTTAATTTCCCCCTCCCCTACCCCCTTCCTCCAGCTGCCAAACATTTCCTTGCAAATTAATTACAAGAGTTTGGTGCTGGATCAAGAGAACAACTTCTACCTGATAAGTCTGAGTATTCTCATTCCTTTTTTGTTGGATAATGCATGGATGCAATAGTGAGAAGTTATCAATGAATCACTTCAAGGAGTTAGGGTTAATTTTTTTTAACTGGCCGCAATATTTTTCTGTTATATTGAAGATTTTTTCCCCTTATTGAGCCAGTTTCCCTTCGTCCTCTGTTACACTCAAATGGAGAAATCAACTGTAACATAAGTATTTGGCTTTACACTACCTGAATGCCCAAGTAATTTCTGTCAAGATTTGGATTTAACTTATCAAAAATTATCATTTGAAGTTAGAAACAGTGAGGATAATTTCTTTCTGTAAATATAACAGAAATAAAGAGGTGAAAGCATCAAGGAACTTTCTAGATATGATTTAAAACTAAATCATTTTTTTAACGGTCAGTTTGTCACTTTCACTGTAACAGCTTTTGGAATGTGATATGTAAAATATCTTAAACGAGGAATATAGCACATGGTCATGATTAGCAAGGTCATGTAAAGTATTTATTAGGCTTTCATCCACCAAAATATTTTATCAGATTTTGAGATTAATGATACATGATTCATTGTTATCAGAAAATAAATCACACTAGTGTTATAATTGTCTCACATTAAGGGGTTGAAGTTACCAAACTAGTAGTTATCCTTTGTGGGAAGTTGTATAGCATGTATACCCTCGCATGTTGAAGGATCTTGTTAGCGTGAGTTTTAAGACGGAAATGAGAGCAGTCATCATTTAAGAACTAATGTAGAGAGTTGCCTGATCTCGTTCCAAGATCCTACCGTGCAAATGTAGCTTACAACCATGAAAGGTCTAGGTACGAGACAAGGAGGTTCCATCATTGTAGGTCACGTATATAATGATTATACAGTGGAACCTCCAATATGCGGAACTCAGTTGGGACTGGAAAAAGCGCCCCTGAAGGTGTTCCAATGTTATGAAGAGGAACCTCCCATTCAATGAGAGAATTCTGGAAGACTTACCACATGACATTCTTTTCCAGATCATGGTACCAGTCCTCCAGCGGCCATGTACGAAACAAATTACGTAACAGCACATAAGGCTCCCTGCCGAACGGCGAGTTTTAGTCAAAATGGTAAAATTCTGTTTATTTTTTTGGTGCGTATGCTCGTTTTCAGTTTTTTTGTTTTATTTTACCGTTTGGAAGCCGGTTATCGAGAGTAGTTAGTACTTTGATTATTTCAAATAGATGTCACCTGAGTTTAGTGTCTTGACTTATATGAAAACTCCAATATCAGGTTTCCGAGAACGGACTGGAGCCTATTATTATTTTTCACTGACTGTACCGGAAAAATGATGAGAGGTTCCAGTCCCTTCTCGGAAACATGATTTTGAAGTATCCCTTTAAGTCAGGACGCTGAATTTAGGCCCCCTTCAGTGAAAAATGATCAGGATGTAGTTACATGTTTCATTATCTGTTTTAGGTCGATTGATAGCCACAGGCTCAGTGGATGCGTCCATCAAGGTATGTTGTTATAAAAGCAATAACTGCTGTGACGTAAAATATGCGACCAAAATCGAAACGTTCTTAGAAATATAAAAAAACAGGAAAGAAAAATTGGGAAAAGGAAAACTCAAGACTGTCCCTCAAAGCTTATGTAAAAACTGATATTCACAGTTGGTTTACCGTTTTGTTTTGAACTTCATGACCAAAAAAAAAAAGATTTTAGATAGGTTTGTTCCAGGCCCTCAGTAAATCGAGACTCGAGAAAGAGCCGAAAAACAACGGACAGCAGTTGCAGTTGTCACGGTGATGGCCTCTTATGCTAATTCCCCACGGCTTTTCGTGTGCCCGCGTTTTCACTCATTTCCTTTAGACAGAGTGCCTAGAGTGCCTAGCACTGGGCTAGAACCAGGACCTCTCAACGCGGAGTTCAGCGCATCTAGCACCATTCGTCCTCAATTCCCACTTAAATGAATCTTAATTTGACAATCTTCTATAAAGACCTTAAGTTAATTAATTTCTTCCAATGTGAAAATGTAAAGCAGCTATTGAAATGAATGACTGAAAAGTGTGCAAATACAGTGTAGCACAGTTTAAATGTTGGTCGCGTTTTATCTCTGTACTTTCTCCGGGTTATTTCTCGCAGGTGTTAGATGTCGAGAGAACGGTTGCAAAAAACACGATGCCACAAACACAGGATCAAGGAACTGGCACCAATTTAGAAAATCATCCAGTTATCAGGACTCTTTACGACCATATGGATGTACGTCACTAACGCGCAAAGAATAAGCTTATTATTTCTATCGTAATTGTGCTCGTCAGCATATTTAGCTCCGCGTTTACGTGAAACGTGAACGGCAAGAGTGACCACGTGACCTTGTTTCTCCCGCCATTTTTTCACGTTCGCCGGTTGCGCTTCGTCGTTTCAACGGGAAAGTAACCTGTTTAGCGTTTCTCGTGTGCGGGAGATTTTTTTCACTTTTTCTCTTACCGAGTAGAAGTTAATTGGCGGAAAAAGGGAACGGGAATCGTTTGTTGTAAGTCATACAAGGGCGCCTTCAAATCTCCTATGACGTGAGCTCACGCGAAGCTAAAGCCGCAAGGTTCACGCCATTTTACATGAAACGTGAAAGGGCAAGCTGACGTTTGCCGTTTCACATAAAGGCGTTGCTTAATCTCTCTTTTATCATTATCGTTAACGCGATCCTTATCTTGATTGTTATTGTTGTCATTAGGGTGCAGGATGTATTACACTACTGTTTTCATTTTGTTTCAGGAAGTTACAGCTGTTGAATTTCATCCCAACGCTTTGGTCTTGGCATCTGGCAGTAAAGGCTGCACAGTTAAACTGTTCGATATCTCCAAACCCTCCGTGAAAAAGGCATATCGTTCCCTTCAGGTAAGCTACATGTATATGGCAAACATTCTGAACATTTCATAAACTATTCAGTAATTGATATCTGAATTGGATCTAGGAGTTTTTCATAGAGGTGAAGGGAGGGGGTCGTAAATTTTGATTGAACGAACACTATAAGTATAGGTCTCACGGGAAGGGGGGCATAGACTCACTCCCCTCCCCTCCCCCTTTCACTCCCCTCCCCCTTTCACTCCCCTCCCCCTTTCACTCCCCTCCCCCTTTCACTCCCCTCCCCTTGAGTCCCCCTCCGCTGAGTCTACTACTGAAGCAACCTATTAACTTATACGCATTGTGCAAAAGATAGTTTTAAATTATTTGAGGTTGCTAAAAGCTGCAAGTTACGATCTGTTTTTCTTTCAGGAAGCCGAGGTTGTAACATCCATGTCGTTTCATCCCACAGGAGATTTCATTCTTGTTGGCACAGAGCACCCAACCAGTGAGTTCTTTTTTCCTATTTAATCCCAGACTACAAGAAGCCCGTCCTTTTCCGTCACACGAAATCACGGAGAAGAAAATTGCTGCAAATTAGTGTACTGAATTTTTGTTAATTGTGTTATGACCTATAAGCAGTAGTCGCGTAGTCTTTCCTCGTACCCAGACCCTTTGCGTTTAATACATGGTAGGATCTGGGTACGAGATTACTCGTAGTCAAATTCAAAGAGCAGTGAAAGTCTTACTGAGTGCGATTTGACCATCAAGATTAAAAAAAAAAATAAGTCCTTTGGCCTTCGTTTGTAGCATGTCTCGAAACATTTTATTCTGACTTAATGTAATCAAACTAATTTACAAGATGATCCATTCCAAATAAGAACTCTTTTCGGACACATTCGATGGCATTCTTCATAAGAATTTTTTTTTTTCATATTATTGCTGATAATGGACTCTTTTTATATCCTGTTCTTGCAGGAGTATGCTGTCATTCATCCACTCTAAACATATTAATCATTTTGCATTTGGTTTTTTTTTACAGTTCGTCTTTATGATACAAACACAGGGCAGTGTTTTGTACCGGCAAACCCTCGTGAATATCACACAGGATCTATTAATATGGTATGATTAATTTTATTTTTGACAAATTTTAATCACACGGGTGAGCTGTTAACAAGAACTCTTACTCTACATTTGTTACCCATCAGACACTCTTAGCCCAGGGACTGGTCATTAGTTATCGCCCAGGGGAAGGGAGGGGGGAGTAGTTAGATTTCCGTTGTGTCACGATGTCTTACTCAATCACCCTGTAAGGTTATGTGACATTCCTATGATGCCCCTCCCCCCAAAGGCATACGCAGTGAATTGACTGTAAAATTTACATCGCCCCACCCGTTTATATTCTTTTGATGACGACTGATTCCCCTTCCGCTCCCCGCCAAAACCAAGGACCACAAAATTCCTCCCCCCGCAGGGTAGTAAAAACAACTGGTCCTGTACATCCAATTTCTTACAGACAAAACATAGCCTTACTTGCAACACAATTCTCAATGCTGCTTCCAACTGGAGAGAAAAAGAAATTTGTTCAATTTACAGTGAATTCTGATTTCTGGGGCAGCATGAGGTTGAGAATCATCTAAATACTAGTAAACTGTAAAACAGACGATATACTTGTAATTCTAGAGTGTCCATGTCCTTGTTATTCGGAATGTAAGATTGACCCTTGAACCCCTAGAGTGACTAGCATTTCATTTCTCCTCACAATTTCACAGCTGAATCACACATTAAGGTCACGAGAATAAAGGAAATGATCACCATCTAAAAAGCTCTTCATTGTTGACTAAATTCTCCTTGTCAGCTCCTTAGGAAATGTATGGAGAACAGTGTAGAGAATATGCGTACTGATCATGATGTGAGGGTGTAAAGGGTTAACAGGGCTTCGTTCATCAATTGTAGGTGCAATATTCCGCATCAGCTAATCTTTATGCATCTTGTAGCAAGGATGGATCAATAAAGGTAGGTGGTACCAACACAGTGGTGAAAGCTTTGCGCATGTGCAATTATTGAAAATGTTTAAGGTGTTTTATAGAGAACATGTCAGTCAAACACAGGGCATGCGCGAGGGGAGTAAGTTTGACGTCTGCGCGCCAATTTACCCGCGCGAAGGAAAACGTAAGAAACTCCACAACCGTCCCGGGGAAAAAAAGAGAGAGGAAATTAAAACACTCATGGCAATTTGTAAAAGGAAATCTAAATTAGGGAAAAGAAAACCTCGCGACTCTTCCAACACAAAGCTTATTAATTTCGAGTATCCTGTTGAATTACCGTTCTGTTTTGAGTTTTACCAAAACAGTTCATGACTTTTAAGACGTAGTCACTTAATGGCTTGTGTGATTCTTTGTAACTCGGAAGATGCAAAAGAGCCACGCAAGTGTGGGGCCGGTCCACCTTTTCCGGACTGGCTCGCACCCTGTCGCACACACGTCAGCTTTCATTATGGCTTTCTTTACGATTGTCTGCGGGAGGACCATGTGGGTCATATTATTATGAATATTAAGTTGAAAATATTTCCTTATTTTTGTTGTCAATAACTTGACACACGATAACACATGTCTTCATTTGCTGTAGATCTGGGATGGAGTCAGCAATCGATGTATTGCAACATTTGAACAGGCACACCAGGCTGGAGAGGTTAGTTATGTACAGGCACACAAAAGTGGTGAGGTTAGTCATGTACAGGCACACCAAAGTGGAGATTTTAGTTTTGTAGAGGCACACCAGATTTGAGAGGTTAGTTATGTACAAACACACCAGGGTGGAGAGGTTAGTTTTGTCCAAACACATCGCGATGGAGAGGTTAGCTATATACAAACACACTGAGGTGGAGAGGTAAATTTTGTACAAACACACCAGAGTGGAGGGGTTGGTTTTGTACAAACACCAGGGTGGAGGTGTTAGTTTTAGACTGGCACACAAGGGTGAAGAGGTTAGCTACGTCTGGCATACTAGGGTGGAGAGGGTAGTTATCTATAGGTACATCAAGGTGCACGGAGTAGTTATGTAGAGGTACACCAGGGTGGAGAGGGTAGTTATGTATAGGTACATCAAGGTGCATGGAGTAGTTATGTAGAGGTACACCAGGGTGGAGAGGGTAGTTATGTATAGGTAGGTCAAGGTGCAAGTGTAGTTATGTGCAGGTACACCAGGGTCGAGGGGGTAGTTATGTGCAGGCACACAAGGATGGAGAGGGTAGTTATGTGCAGGCACACCAGAGTGAAGTTGTCAGTTACTTACAGGCAAACCAGGATGGAGACGTTAGTAGTGTAGAGGACTTTGTACGAATTACTAAGATGGTATTTTCTGCTGCAGGTGTATTCAGTTTGTTTTTCTCAAAACGGAAAGGTAAGAAGAAAAAAATTATGGTTTCTTACTTCGTTCAATTGCACTTAAGATATTTTTTCTAACAACAAATGCTTATACGATGAATGTATGAAGTTCATATATTTTGAAGTTCATATATTTTTCATCACGGGTTTATTACGAATCAACTTAACGGCCTGCTCCCAGTTGGCTTGTTAGCTCAATTGGTAGAATGCTGCGCTAGTATCGCAGAGGTCAGTGGTTCGAATCCCGTACAGGCCTGATTTTTTCAGGTCTGATTTTTCGCTATTGCATAAAAGCCGCTCTCTACTGCGAGGATCGTGCATCATACGTAACAAATGCTTACTTGAAAGCTAGTGGTATAATTTCAGCTCGTGTTTGTGTAGACTGTTCCAGGCATTCAGGAATTTAAACAAAGCGCAATAAAAAATGGCGCGTTGGTAGCAGAGGAGTGGAAAAACGATGGAGGCTTTGGTCTGGTCATGTAACGAATGACTTGACCCAAGCCTCTCTCGGTTTTCGCTCTGCTGCCTTTGTCACGCTGTTCACAACTTTGCATGGATTTCGTATCGTTCCACTTGCTGAAAGCCGTGAACAGGCTAATGTTGAAAATAACAAATATTTGACAAGTCAGTACTCTTTACTCTCTTGCAGTATATTGTTTCAAGTGGAAAAGATACTCGTGTGTATCTATGGGAACTCTCTACTGGTAATAAACTCGAAACGATTAACTTTTACTTGTTTTTAGTTTGTTTTTTATTGTGATTCTACCTTAATAATCTTTCAACCCCTGAGAGGGACTGGCTTCTAATTTCTCCTTACAGTATCGTCCTTGAATCAAATGTAAAGATTATGAGAATAATGGAAATGATCACCAATTTACTGTAAAAAGCTCCTGATTGTTAAACAAGTTCTCCTTGGCATTACCACAGGAAATATAGAGAAAACACTGTGGAGAATATAAATACTAGTGTTAGTGTGTCAATGGTGAACTTTTACAAGGAGTACAGAATGTGCCTTTACTTCAGCATCAACAGTCAGTTATACACCGACAAAGACTGTTTTAATTCGTTCAATTTTATTTTAGGAAAGGCTCTAAGCATGTACATGGGCGCCACAATGTCGAACTACAGGACACAGATTGTTTTCAACCACACCGAGGATTTTTGTGAGTCCAGTTTGATAATGTTTGTTGTTTTTTAGGATCTATATAATAAGTACTGGAAACATTCTGTAACTGACTCCAGGCGCGATAACCGCAAGTTCAGAATTAGAAATAAGGACCTCGAAGCACTGATTAAGAGCCTTGAACTTCGTGTTGATTTCCAATGAATTATCATTATTACAATGTACCAATGCTCAAAACCGTCAAACTAAAATACAAGCGAGAATATCTAGTCTAAGCGACATTAAAAGACAGAGCCGAACAATTATTGGATGTGATAAAAACACGAACGCAGGAAACGGCAAAACAACTAGACTAGAAATAACCGACGAAATGAAGCTAAGAAAGGTAGAAACACGTGCTTACCGATTGTCCTCTCTGTACGCCTGAGTAGTTATATACGCAAGATCCAAAGACTTTGCAACGAACGCAATAAACTTCAAGAACGCAAACTTAGACGGTACACACAGACTACTAGTAAAGACGCACGAGGTTCTGAAATACGATCTGACAGAAACGTCACTAATATCTAACCTAGACAGTTACACATTCAAACAAGACAAAGAGAGAGGAGCTTATTAGATAAGAGGGGATACGAGAGAAAAGGGCTTATTAGAGAGGGCACTTACTACAAAGGGGAGATAATAATAATAATAATAATAATAATAATAATAATAATAATAATAATTTTATTTATATAGCGCTAAAATCCACTAATTGTCCAAAGCGCTGTATACCCACTCAACCCACCCCAGGGGAGGACATCCATCACACAGTAATCTCGTGCGTGGGAAATTAACGTCTCCTGCCCCTAACCCTGCAGGAGACGGGACCTCCATTTATTCGTCCCTATCCGAGAAGACTAGAATATCTAACCATTTCTTGATGTTAAAGAAAGGAAGCATATTCTTCTCAGTTAATTTTAAGACCCTGAGTGTTGGTCCGGCCGGTATTGAACTCTCGACCTCCCGCACAGCAGTCCGGCGCTTTCCCAAGAGCGGTCTTATCGCCAGAGAGGGGTACCTACAAAAGAGGGGAGATAATTACAGAGGGGGAGCTTGTTAGAGAGAGAAAGCTTTTAAGAAAAGGGGAACTTATTATTAAGGGGGAGCTTCTTAGTGAGGGGATGCTTTTTGGAGAGGGGGCAAGAGAGAGGACTTGTTGGAGTGGGGGGGGGGAATGATAGGAAGGTGAATATCAGAGTGTGGGCTCATTAGATAGGGGGCTTATCAGAAAGGGAACTTTATGAAAAAAGGGGCCATTAGGAGAGGAGTTCCCCAGACAGGAGGCTTTTAAGCGAGGGGGGCTCGAAGAGAGGGGGCTTATGAGAGGTGGGGACTATTTAGTGTGGCTGAGAGAGAGAGCTCATTTGAGAGGGGATTCACTCAAGAAGGGCTCCTTGGAGAGGAAGGTCTTGATAGAGCGTTGCGATTTTGTTTTGCTAAATTTTCAACCTACTTAATTTTAATAGTGATTGCAGCAGACGAATCGAATAACAGTATAGCATGCTGGGACACGAGGTCGACAGAGTTGCAGAAAACTCTCAGTTCAGGTACAAATAAAATGGTTTTTTTGTTCCTGTGAAAAGTATGGTAGTAGAGGCCTCGTTTTGCGTGTCTTTGTTCATGTGTCACGCATTTAATGATAACCATCCGCAACATGGAAAACCATTTCGTTTTTTATTAAGACCACGTTATGAAACTAGTACACATAAAAAGCTCGGTCATTTCACGTGCGCCCCACATGACGTTGAAAAGACCAGCCAAGTGGAATCATCATTACGAGGGTGAAACTTAACTCTGGGACTGGGACTGAATGCGCTAATATTCCTGTGGTATACATGTCCTTTCTTTAGGTCACAACAACCATTTTCGCTGCATCACCCACTCCCCCACAGGAGCAGCGTTTGTCTCGTGCAGCGATGACTTCAGAGCAAGGTTTTGGTACTGTGAGGGAGTATAAGGATTTCCTCCACCGATCGCATTGAAAGAAATAGCTTAGAATTCGTGTTCCTTAAACCGATCTTCAATGCAAATGTAAATCTACTGTCAAGCTCAGTTTCTGCTTAAATCTTTCAGAGATTCACCCTTCTCGTTCGGCTCTATTTGATCTGTAAGACTTTGAAATAAAATCTAGCGCCATTTAACGTGTTTGTTTTATTTATGATTAATATCAGAGCAATTTTTAATAGAGTGTAGAAAGTGAATCCGCGATTGCTTTGTTGTTACCTTACTCTGCACTGTGATTGGCCCCGAAACTCTCGCAAATCTCTCAACCAATCAGATACAAAAGTAAAAATATCGTCGATTTGGTCGCCCGCGTTTTCCCGTGCTTTTAGCGGTTTGGTCGGTTTTGCTTTGAAGTTTCTTAAAGTTATTTTCTTGCGACTACTTTGGTTTTGGTTTTACAACTCTCTCAATTGCTTTTAACATTGTTCTCTTTATTGTTACTATTACTATTATTACAACTATTTAAGTTGCGGTTCAGTATATGAACTTATGTCTTCAAAGTGTAGGTAACGTTTTGGCAAAATTGAGAAAACTGATTCATAATTCAGGTCGCACAATTGAAAGCCAAAATAATCATCTTGACGAAGATATCAGCTTTCCATCACAGCTATTGTTTAGATATTATTAAAAACTTTAGTATAATGAATTCCAAGAACAAAAAATTTCAATAATATTTTGGTTCGTATATGAGAACGATCCTTCGCAGTAAAGCACTATTTGAGCAATAGTGAAAATCAGACCTGAAAAAAATTTCAGGCCTGTACGGGATTCCAACCACTGACCTCTGCGATACTAGTGCAGCGCTCTACCAATTGAGCTAACAAGCCAACTAGGAGCAGGCCATCAAATTAATTCGATATAAACCCGTGGATGATAAATCAAACAACAACAAACATGTGAAACATATGTGTGAACTGCGGTTATGAGACGTATATGAGAACGATCCTTCGCAGTAAAGCACTATTGAGCAATAGTGAAAATCAGACCTGAAAAAAATTTCAGACCTGTACGGGATTCGAACCACTGACCTCTGCGATACTAGTGCAGCGCTCTACCAATTGAGCTAACAAGCCAACTGGGAGCAGGCCATCAAATTAATTCGATATAAACCCGTGGATGATAAATCAAACAACAACAAACATATGAAACATATGTGTGAACTGCGGTTATGAGACGTATATGAGAACGATCCTTCGCAGTAAAGCACTATTTGAGCAATAGTGAAAATCAAAATTCATCAGGCCATCAAATTAATTTGATGGCCTGCTCCCAGTTGGCTTGTTAGCTCAATTGGTAGAGCGCTGCACTAGTATCGCAGAGGTCAGTGGTTCGAATCCCGTACAGGCCTGAAATTTTTTTCAGGTCTGATTTTCACTATTGCTCAAATAGTGCTTTACTGCGAAGGATCGTTCTCATATACGTCTCATAACCGCAGTTCACACATATGTTTCATATGTTTGTTGTTGTTTGATTTATCATCCACGGGTTTATATCGAATTAATTTGATGGCCTGCTCCCAGTTGGCTTGTTAGCTCAATTGGTAGAGCGCTGCACTAGTATCGCAGAGGTCAGTGGTTGGAATCCCGTACAGGCCTGAAATTTTTTTCAGGTCTGATTTTCACTATTGCTCAAATAGTGCTTTACTGCGAAGGATCGTTCTCATATACGTCTCATAACCGCAGTTCACACATATGTTTCATATGTTTGTTTTTAATATTTTGGTTGTAAGACCTTATATCAGAAGAAAAGACATAGACCACAACAACATCAACTTGGGACTCTTCGAGCCAATCACAGACCTGGGAATGAACTTGTAAGGAAAATGATAGTGTGCTAGAGCAAAGTTCAATTGAGTGCCGAAAGTAATCCTGGCTGACTCTGTTTTTGCCTTACCTCGCTTTGTGATTGGTCCAGAAAACACGCACCAATCTCTCAACCAATCAGACGCTAAACTGAAAACAATTACGACTTGGTCTCACGCGTCTTCCCGCACTTTTGGATAATTGGTTGGGTTTTGGCTTGAGTTCTCTCAAAGGTATTCTCCTTTCTTCTGATTGGCCGTTTGGGATTCCTTTGTTTCGGTTTTACGACACTCAATCCAAAAGCACTCTATCACCCATACCATTATTATTTTCTTACTATATTACATATTAGGTTCCAAATATGAACAGGGTCCAGTTGATCAAAGACCGATTACTACGAACCTAGGGTTCAATTTTAATCCATGTTTCCTTATTTCTCTTTGGGAACCTCTTTGGGATAATTTTCCCTGTTCTTTTAAGAGCTTCCGATGATCAAATTGTAGACAAAAGTAGTTAAACTGAACTTTCTTTGAAAGGTTTCAGATCTGAAATCAAATTTCACGCTAACCCTGGGTTATTTTAACCCAGCTTTGGACAAACCGGCCAAGATGTCTTCGCTTCCGCCCTTTGCCCGCTAACTTCTTGAAGTGATTTACATGTGAATTCTTTCTACAAAACTATCAACACATTTAGCTAATGGCAATTCAGAATACACACCTATCAATCTTAAAGCGATTTTTTCTTCCATAGATCGAATTGAACGTGCAAAGCGATTCAACTCGCGCAAAAGTATTTGTATAATTAGCACCTAACATATTTATACTAATTTAGTGTTACACCTTGCCGCAAACTTTGTAATTCTTCTCCTTCACAATGGCGTCATGATGACACCGAAACATCGGTTTTTATCGTTGGTTTTTGCTTGTCTTTGCATTTCTAAATCTTTCTTGATATAAATCGAACTGAATCACCTTATCAATTTAGAGGGAAAATTATGATAGCTGGTAAGTAGAAATGAGAATCATATCTCAGAAAAATAACAAAGTTAAAGATGTTTTGTAATCTCAAGTTTAAAGAAAACAGTGCCGTAATTTTCGCATCGTGAAAAATTCACCAAAGATTATCTGCTTTCAATTTTTCAATCGTCTGTTCGTATTTGTTCCTTCTTGGCAAACATGATACAACTTTTTTTTCACAAAGTTTCGATCCAAAATATTTCTATTTTCAGAAACGAGTGAAAAAAAATTCAATTAAAAAACTAATAAATTGTGTCTTATTCGGTGTTAATTCTGAATGTATGACACACGAAATTAGAATCAAGAAACTGAAAAAAAATTTCCTGGAAAACAGATTGCAGAAAAAATTACGACCCTGATCAATAAAATAATAACAACAGTAATAACAATAATCAAATCCCTAAAATATATTATAACATCTTCTGCGTTCTGTTTCCTCATTTCTGTTTCTTAAAGGAGAAACCTCCGACAGAAGAGAGAAATTAATCACCAACGTTGAAACGCACGTAGTTCTTTTACAAGATATATTAATACAAAGCTACGCTATCTCCTTTATCATTCTTCCCTTGTTTCCCGAGACCATGGACCCCCCCCCCCACAATTTCCCGCCCCCTTCCCTGGATGGTAAATTATGCCTCATTTCTTACAAACAAACCACTACCTTACTCACAACAAAATGATTGATGCTGCTTCCAACTTCCAACTTAAGAAGAAAATAAATTTGTTTTATTTACAATAAATTTTGATTTCTGGGGTCGCGTGAGGTTGACAACGATCCTTATGTTGTAGAACTGACAATTTACATGTACTCCTATTGTCTCCTTGCTATTCGGAATTACAAAATTGACTCTTTAACCACTAAGAGGGACTAGCATTTAATTTCTCCTCACAATTTCACAGCTGAATTACACATTAAGGTCAGAGAATAAAGGAAATGATAGATAACAAAGCTCTTGATTCGTATATGTGCACGATCCTTCGCAGTAAAGCACTATTTGAGCAATAGTGAAAATCAGACCCGAAAAAAAATTTCAGGCCTGTACGGGATTCGAACCACTGACCTCTGCGATACTAGTGCAGCGCTCTACCAATTGAGCTCAATTTCAGGTCTGATTTTCACTATTGCTCAAATAGTGCTTTACTGCGAAGGATCGTGCACATATACGTTTCATAACCGCAGTTCATACATATGTTTCATATGTTTGTTGTTGTTTGAAAGCTCTTGATTGTTGACCAAATTCTCCTTGCCAGCTCGTTAGGAAATGTATGGAGAACAGTTTAGAGAATATGCATACTATCATGATGTGAGGGTGTAAAGGGTTAGCAGGGCTTCGTTCATCAGTTGTAGGTGCAATATTCCGCATCAGCAATTTTTATGCATTAATCATCTCGCGTGAAAGAAAATTTCAAAAAACACAGGTAGAAATCTATGAAAGGAAATTCATAGTAAGGAAAATGAAAACTCGAGACTCTTCGAACATAGAGGTAATGAATTACGAGTATCCTGTTGAATTTTTTTCTGTTTGGAGTTTCACCAAAAAGGTTTTGACCTTTAAAACGCTTTCACTTTCTGGCTTGCGTTGTTCTCTGTAACTCGGAAGATGTAAACGAGCCGTGCGAGTTTGGAGTCGGACGATCTTTTTTCGGACGGGCTCACGACAGCTTTCGTTATGGTTTTCCTAAGGATTATCTGGGGAGGGGGGGCATATGGTTCATATAATTATGAATATTATGTCGGAAATTTGTCTTCTGTTTTGCTGTTACAACACATAATAACACGTGTCACGATTCGTTGTAACTTTGGTGGAGTCAATAACCCATGCGGTGCATCGCAAAATTTGAACAGCCACACCATAGTGGAGAGGTATTATTTCATGTTGTCTTAGTGTAGATTGCTCCAGGCATTCAGGAAGTTAAACAAAGCTCAATTAAAACGGCGGGTAAGTAGCAGAGGAGTGAAAAAACCTATTTTAACCCTTTAGATCGTAAAGTTGACAGGTTTCTTTCTCCTTACGATATCACCCTTTAAGGGCGTAGCCAGGGGAGGTCCTGGGGTGCCCGTGTGCCCCCCCCCTTGGTAGGCCTTCTTTTAAGCAAACAACCTACAACATTCAGGTGGTGAAAATGCCATGACAATATCTTGGCCTGCCCAGCATACTCTCACTGCTCATCCCAAAACTGTAACATTAAGTAAAACATGCACGGTGTGGAGGTTGACATGACAATCTGGTAAGTAGCCTCTGTGACCCCCCCCCCCTTTGAAAAATCCTGGCTACGCCCCTGCCCTTGAATCAAATGTAAAGGTTAGGAGAATAATGGAAATGATCACCAATCTACTGTAAGAAATTCCTGATTGTCAAACAAATTCTCCTTGTGGTTACCATAGGAAATGTACTGAGATCAGTGTGGAGAATATAGATGTTAATATAGAGGTGTAAAGGGTAAGAAAAGGAGGGAGAGCGGTTTGAAATTTATTTATTTATTTATTTAGAAGATTTGCCGACAGGTAGGGACACCGCAACAGCTTTCCGCCAATCACTGCGGGCTCAGTAACCCATCCAACCCACCCCAGGGGAGGACAACCATCACACAGTAAACTCGTGCGTGGGAAATTAACGTCTCCTACCCCTAAGCCTGCAGGAGACGGGACCTCCATTTATTCGTCCCTATCCGAGAAGACTAGAATATCTAACCGTTTCTTGATATTAGAGAAAGGCAGCATATTCTTCTCAATTATTTTAAGATATTGAGTGCTGATCTGGCCGGGGCTCGAACTCTTGACCTCCCGCACAACAGTTCAGCGCTCTATCCATTGAGCAAACCCAGAGGCGGTTGAAATTTCACTTTCATAAGCCGGGGCAAGAACAATGGAAATTCCTGAACAATCTCAGTTTATGCAGGCCGCACACGAACAACAAAGTAGTTAGGGCAAAACATTTATTTCAAAGTTATTTTTCAGATCCAGAAACCGGAGACATTGAAAAAAATATACTTTAAACACGAAGGCGCGCTATATAAGGAAGTCTTCCCTGGGAAGACCTAGGCTCATTTGTCACTCACCGTTGACGTGTGCGGGTCAAATTTAAATGCTGGTAGACGAACAAAAGGAGCTAATGAGATATCTATTGTTTACTTCCACCAGCATGGTGGGGTTCTGTCCTGGTGTACCGGTTCACATGGGAATTACCATTGTTCTTTCTTTGTTTAGGAGTCGTTGGTTAGCTGTTGTGTATTGTTTGGTCTTTTGTATCGGCTCATGTGAACCGGTACACGAGGATAGAACCGCATGGTGGCATGAGGTAACGTGCGAACCACCTACTTCGGTCTCAAATTTACCGCCACAAATAAAGACAGTTTCCATTGGAGAATGGAAATACAAATCTCAAGAATTCTTGTATTGTGAAGAAGACATAAAACAATTTTGAGGAATGCGCCCGCTGTTCACTGGTTTGGAGTAGCTGTAGCTCAAGCTGACTTGACTCTAAGAGTTCTACATTACGACGGTTGATTGACAAATGGTCCAGTGTGCCCTAAGGCTCCTTTTATAGCGCGCCTTCGTGTTTAAGCTCATCTTTAAATTTTCTAAAATCTTGACGAAATATCTGATCACAGGAGCTCCTACTGATTAGGAAAATGATATAAAAAAGCTTGGGAAACCTCTATTTCTCAAAGTGAGTAGACTACCAGTGGTCCCTCCTTTTCAGTAAAGTCCGTCGTGCGAGTAAAAAAAAACTCAGCGAAAAAAACTTAATGTTAGCACGCGGCGGGAGATCTAAAGCTTTTTTCACTCGCGCAACAGACTTCGCCTAAAGTGGGGGCTGCTCTTAGCCTAAACGTAAGAAACCGATATCTTTATCTGCGATCCGTGGCCAAGATTCGTCTTTTTACAGTTCGAACACTTCGGTTTTGGTTTTATGACACTCTTGACCTTGCTTTTGCAATAATATTATTATTATTACTATTATCATTACTCATATTACAACTATCTAAGTAGAGGTTCAAGAAATAAACCTATGTTTTCAAAGTGTGGGTAACATTTTGACAAAATTGATAAAAACTGATTGATAGTTCAAGATTCATAGTAAAAGTCAAAATCATCTCTACGAAGTGTGTTTATAACTTAGAAATCCGGTTTCCATCAAAGTATTGTTTAGACATCATTAATAATTGCCGTAAAATGAATTCCAAGAGACAAAAATACTACCAAATTTTTGGTTGTAAGACCTTATATCAGATGAAAAGACATAGGTCACAACAATCACATTCTCTGTAGCACCCACTCCCCAACAGGAGCAGCGTTTGTCTCGTGCAGTGATGACTTCAGAGCGAGGTTTTGGTACTGTGAGAGAGTTACGAGAATTCCTCCACCGATTGCATTGAAAGAAATGGTTTAGAATCCGTGTACCTTACAACGATCTTCAATGGAAACGTCAAGCTACACTTGATACCTCAATTTCTCCTAAAATCTTCCAGAGATTCGCCCTTCTGGGTTCTTTACTTTTCATCATGATCATTAATTGGATAAACTATTTCGGCTCTGTTTAATCTGTGAGGCTTAAAATAAAATCTATTGCCTTTTTTCGTTTTTATTTGTTTCATTTATGATCACTATCGGAGCAATTTTCATTGGAGTATCGAAAGTAAATCCGGAATTGCTTTGTTTTGCTTTACTTCCGCTCTCTGATTGGCTCAGAAAAACTCACACCAATCTCTTAACCAATCAGATACAAAAGTAAAACACATTCATGATTTGGTCGCCCGCGTTTTCCAGCGGTTGAAGCAGTGTGGTCGGTTTTGCTTTGAAGTCTCTTAAAGGTATTTTCTAGTGACTACTTCGGTTTTGGTTTTACGACACTCCATCGCTTTTAAGATTGTTATCATTATTATCATAACTATTATTATAACTTGTTAAGTTGAGGTTCAATATACGAACTTATGCCTTCAAAGTGTGGCTAACATTTTTGCAAGTTCGAGAAAATTGATTCCGAATTCAGGTCGTACGATTGGAAGCCTAAATAATCACCTCGACGGAGTGTTTTTAACCTAGAAATCCGGTTTCCATCACAGCCATCGTCTAGATATCATTACCAACTGTAGTAGAATAAACTCCAAGAACAAAAACAGGTAATAACGTTTTGGTTGGAAGACCTTATATCAGAAGAATAGACATAGACAACAACAACATCAGCTTGGGACTCTCTTCCAGCGGGTCTCAAAGCTGAGAAATAAATTTTAAGGATAATGATAATGTGATAGAACAATGTTCAGTCGAGTGTCGAAAGTAATCCTAGCTGGCTCTAGATCTGCTTTTGCCTTACTTCGCTTTGTGATTGGTCGGTAAAGCTCTCGCCAATCTCTCAACCAATCAGGCGCTAAACTAAAAACAATTATGACTTAGTCGCCCGCTTTTTCCCGCGTTTTGGGATGATTAGTCGGTTTTTAATTTGAGTTCTCTCAAAGGTATTTTCCTTTCTTCTGGTTGGCCGTTGTGATTCCTTTCTTTCAGTTTTACAACACTCAATTCAAAAGCACTCTATCGCCAAAACCATTATTATTGTTATTATTATATTACAGTTTAGGTTCCAGAAATTAACAGGGTCCAGTTGTTCGAAGGCCGATTAGCACTAACCCAGCGTTAAATTTTAATGGAGGTTTCCCTATTTCATCATTCAAGAACCTTCCGGTGATAATTTTCCGTATTCTTTTTAGAGCATCCGATCATCAAATTGTAGACAAAAACAGTTAAACTGAACTTTCTTTTTAAGCTTTCAGATCTGAAATCAAATATCACGCTAACCCAGGGTTACCTTAAACTAGCTTTGAACATTCCGGCCCAGATCTCTTCGCCTGCGCCTCTCGCTCGTTCACTCCTTGAAGTGATTTACATATGAACTCTTCATAAAAAGGTATCAACACATTATGTATCTAATGGCAGTTCAGAATACACACCTATCAATCTAAGAGTGACTTCTTTTTTTTTTTTTCTTACATACTACCGAGCTGGTTCTCCTTATCAATTTAAAGAGAAAATTATGGCAGCTAGAGGGTAAAATTTAGAATCATATCCTAAAAAAATAAAAAGGTTTATGATTTTTTGTAATCTAAAATTTAAAGAACAGTGCCATAATTTTCGCATCGTGGAAAATTTACTCAACATTTTCTATTTTTTGATTTTTCAATTATCTGTTCATTTTTGTTCCTCCTCGGCAAACATAATACAACTTTTGGGCGAATGACATCGCCTGCTGGACAGCTGGGCCGCGTTAAAAAAAAGCACCCACAAGAGCAGTGAAAAGTAAAAAGTTTTTGTGTAAAAAAATACCAGTTTTCCTTCCAGTAAACAGGATTGGAGGGAGAGTCAAGGATCAGTCGCTACTCTGTTTCTTCTCCCTGTCACTTTCGTCCTTCGTCAGTTCTTTTTGCCTAAAACAAAACTTTTGAGTTAAGAATAATGTGTAATACTTTTTTTTTTGTACGTTTACATAATCTCCCAGTCGTTGTCATTAGACTTGTTATAGACATAAAAGTTAGCTTCCTCACCATATTCACTGATTTATCGATTAATTTATTCATAATTTATTTATTATATTTTCGCTCAGATTGTGGTCATTGTCCTGTCAATCTTTACACCAATGGCATAATTGTAAACATCTTGCACACTTAAGAAACTACACTGAATCATAACCTGTTTTTGCTAAACCTTTCACTCCCAAGATCTGATTTTTAATTCTCCCTTCTAGTTGCTACACCTTTTCTTGTAAATTTGTGATGGGAATTTGGTGTTAGATAATGAACAACTTGTACCTGATAAGTGTTTGCTGGATAATGTACGGATATTATAGGGAGAAGTTACATGTTAATCACTTCTAGGATTTAAAGGGCTAAAAAAACCGTCTAACATGTGCCGTCATAAAATAAAACCTCATAGTTGCAGACGTTTTTCTAATTAAAGAAAAAGGAAGGCTCCTGTTTATTTTCACAAGCTCAAATGGGTTATGTCGATTACACAAAATTACTCAAAAACAAGCTTACCTTATTTTTTTCAAGTCGAATGTCACGTTGTCTCCCATCAGTTCAAACGGAGCCCATTGGGCAGGTTCGGTGAAGCCGTTGCCTTTCAACCATTTAATGGCCTGGTGAAGAGATTCACTGGCACTTTCTCCAGCAGCCAGGTGTTTGTAGAAAACTTTCATGAGTAGCTCTGTTGCTTTGTCTTCTATGGCCCACGATGCCACCAACACTGAACGTGCACCACATCCTAGGAAAGCCCGAGCGATTCCAATGACTCCCTCTTGTTTAAACGTTCCACGCCCACTGTGACAACAGCTAAGTACGACCAGTTTAGCTCGCAGCTTCACCTTTGAAATGTCGGACATTGTCAAAAGGTAGTCTTCTTCTTGTGGAATAATTTTAGTGGTGCAATTGGGGGACAGGGCAATCTCCCCTCTCTCGGCATTACCGTGGGCGGCAAGATGTATCAGGCTCACTGAATGAAGTGCGTGAAGTACCGCCTGCTTTGTTGCGTGCTCTCCTAACAAAGGCTGAACACCCAGGAGTCGGCCAACCATCTCCGCTTCCTTTCGTGCACCCAACAATGGTGTCAATTTCAGGGTACCTCCTTTATACTGCACTTCACCAGCCAAAGGATCACCCACTACCAGTGCACCGGTCTGACTGTGATAGTCCCTCGGACATTCCTGAATGATGCCGAGAGTCGTCAGAGAAGGGACGATGCGGATTCTGTGGGTTTCTGAAAAATACTTTCCCACTGTCTCATCCCGCAAGGCAGCAAAAGGGACTCGGTACGAACACTTCTCAGGCACAATGATGACTTCAGGCTCTGTTAGGAAATCTTTGACAGGAGCGATAAGCTGGTCATAACACAGTTGAAGAATCATTTCGTTGCGTTTGAGTTCGTCTCCTTGCGAGGTTGCTCGGCTCTCTTCTTGAGGAGATATGACGATATCGTCACCCAAAGATCGATCCTCGCAGTTCTGGTCACGTGAAATGCCGAAACTGGAGGCACTTTCTTTAAAAATTTCCTCCACATCGCAAACGCATGCAGCCATAAGTGTGTCAATTTTTATTACGGGGCTCACTCGATAGTCAATGTCTCCATTTGCTTTTAAAACCCACAGATGAACATGCCGCTCACAATATGAAATGTACAAAACAGCGCAATTGCTCTCTTGACTCACAATGCTTTCGATCCTTGGCCGAGATGTTGAATCAGCTGAGATGTGGCTTTCAATTGGGAGTTTATCAGCCAATAATTCTGCGAGGCCTCTAGCGCGTCTTAGCTCCTCCACATTAAGAGAGTCTCGCACACTTCCGGTGGCACACAGCATGCGACTGAGCAACTCGTAGGGGAAATTACCGTGCTCTTCTAAGAGACATGTTTTAAATTCGTCGTTTTCTTTGAGAAAATTTCGCAACTTTTCATAAATTTCAATACTTTGACGTAGATACACCATTGCCTCCTCAAGCTTTGATTCCGATTTCTTTAACTGAGCGATTCCGAGAAGGCTCTGAAAGTCAGTCATATTGTCTCCAATTCCGCTGCTCATCAAGTGCGCTTTCTCAAAGTATTTTTCCGATTCGTAGTAATTGCCAAGCGATAGGGACACGTGCCCAAGGTTTAAATAGATTAGACCTTGTAGTTGTCTATCGCCAGTATTGATGGTGATAGCAAGCCCTTTCTCGAGTAACTCTCTAGCTTTCTGGTAGTCATGAAACGATCCTAACAGAATTGCCAGGTTCCTGTAGCAGCACGCTTCCCTCTCTCTGTCGCCAATTTCTATACTGATGGCGAGTGCTTTGTCAAAATGTTCCTTAGCCTCCTTATGTTTACGAAGTGATTGAAACACAGCTCCAAGGTCCGCATACTCTCTCCCTTCTCCTTTCCTGTCGCCAATTTCTGTTGCGATAACAAGAGCTTTCTCGTGATATTCTTTAGCCTTCTGATACTCACCGAGTGATTGAAACACAGTTCCAAGGTTCCCATACCATGTCCCTTCTCCTTTCCTGTGGCCAATTTCTGTTGCGATAGCAAGAGCTTTCTCGTGATATTCTTTAGCCTTCTGATAGTCATCGAGTGATCGAAACACAGCTCCAAGGCTCCCATACCATGTCCCTTCTCCTTTCCTGTCGCCAATTTCTTTTGCGATAGCAAGAGCTTTCTCGTGATATTCTTTAGCCTTCTGATATTCACCGAGTGATTGAAACACAGTTCCAAGGCTCCCATACCATGTCCCTTCTCCTTCCCTGTCGCCAATTTCTGTTGCGATAGCAAGAGCTTTCTCGTGATATTCTTTAGCCTTCTGATATTCACCGAGTGATTTAAACACAGTTCCAAGGTTCCCATACCTTGTCCCTTCTCCTTCCCGGTCGCCAATTTCTGTTGCGATAACAAGAGCTTTCTCGTGATATTCTTTAGCCTTCTGATACTCACCGAGTGATTGAAACACAGTTCCAAGGTTCCCATACCATGTCCCTTCTCCTTTCCTGTGGCCAATTTCTGTTGCGATAGCAAGAGCTTTCTCGTGATATTCTTTAGCCTTCTGATATTCACCGAGTGATCGAAACACAGTTCCAAGGTTCCCATACCATGTCCCTTCTCCTTCCCTGTCGCCAATTTCTGTTGCGATAGCAAGAGCTTTCTCGTGATATTCTTTAGCCTTCTGATATTCACCGAGTGATCGAAACACAGTTCCAAGGTTCCCATACCATGTCCCTTCTCCTTGTCTATCGCCAATTTCTGTTGCGATAGCAAGAGCTTTCTCGTGATATTCTTTAGCCTTCTGATATTCACCGAGTGATTGAAACACAATTCCAAGATTCCCATGACATGCCTCTTCTCCTTCCCTATGGCCAATTTCTGTTGCGATAGCAAGAGCTTTCTCGTAATATTCTTTAGCCTTCTGATATTCACCGAGTGATTGAAACACAGTTCCAAGGTTCCCATTACATGCCCCTTCCCCTTCCCTATGGCCAATTTCTTTTGCGATAGCAAGAGCTTTCTCGTGATATTCTTTAGCTTTCTGATATTTACCGAGTGATTGAAACAGGACTCCTAGCCTTCCATAAGTCACTGCTTCTCCAATTCCGTCGCCAATTGATTTTGCGATGGCAAGTGCGCCTTGAAAAAGTTCCTTGGCTTCTGCAAGCCTACTTTGTCTTTTGTATTTGTCTCCCAGTTCAAAGATTGATTTTCCGGTATTGTGAAACATGGCGATAAGTTTGTTGGTGTATCGTACTGCGTTTGTGTAACCGGAGATTGCGTAGTACGCATTGAATATTACCTCAGAGACATCCAGGCCGTTCATATGAAGGCCTAGATTGTTGAGTAAGACTAAACATTCATAACACAAATGAGCGGCTTGTATACCACGATCAGTGTTTAGAAGATATATGGCAACATCTAATCCTATCCTGATCTTCTGTAGGATTTCACTCGTGTTAGTCATCACGTACTCCCTTTTGTTTGACCAAATACCTTCCTGAAATGGAAAAAAAATCAACAGGTTAAAATACAGAAAACTTAAATAACTAAATTATATGATGACTCTTGGTAGCTATCTCTCTGCAAAAGTTTAGACAGTGCTCACTTTCCACGAATGCTTGTTAGTGCGAGTGCAACATTACTTTTCTCTCTTCGTTTTTCCATAGCTAATAAATTGTGCATAAACAACACTGATTCTTGACAAATCGCGATTCAAAATTTACGAAAACATGTAACTTTTAGACCCAACCTATGGGGGGAGGGGTGCTTAGATCAATTTTTTCCGGTACGTGCTGTTCTTCCTCAGAACCGTTCTTAATCCCCCCTCTCATAGACAATTAATTTTCTGATCATCCACCGTTCCCCCCCCCCCGAAAAATGATATGATCTCCAAAATCTTCCATCTTCCTTTTGATGGCAAAACGATAAACAAACAATTTCAAATTGGTTCATATTAACACTGATTGCCCCCCCCCCCCAGCTCCCCCCCATGCCTTTTGCTCATGTTTCATTTGCGCGCAATTCAGATAAACTGTGTCAAATGCATCCCGGATTTAAAACTTCGCTTTTGGATTCATTGAGTTGAGTATTTGATATACGTCACTGAAAATTTTTGTATTCTTTTTCGATCACGACATGCGCTTATTTTGGGCAGACAGCGAAACCTGTTAAATTTTTCATTTATTTTCTGACAGAATAAAAACGTGAATTCTTTCAAGAAAAGTGAAAGTAATGGGCGGAAGCCATAGAACTATAAAGGTCGGCACACACGAGGGGACTAGTCCGTGCGACTAGTCCGTGCGACTAGTCCGTGCGACTAGTCCGTGCGACTAGTCCGTGCGACTAGTCCGTGCGACTAGTCCGTGCGACTAGTCCGTGCGACTAGTCCGTGCGACTAGTCCGTGCGACTAGTCCGTGCGACTAGTCCCGGAAACAAGTCTTTGAAGGGTTTACACGAGGGGACCGGTAGCAGGGACTAGTCCCTTAAGGCGTCCACACGGGGGCACTCAATTGCACAAGAACATAGGAAAATTAAGAGGCAAAAGATGTTTCTTAGTCTGGAGCGTTACGCGAAAACAATTAAAATTTGGTAACTTTTCATTGTAGCACTATTAAACATCAACGCAAACGAACTACACTTATTCAGTCGGATTATTCATGCTTTTACGTGTTCCGTTTTTTTTTTATTATTATTATTTTTAACAGACACAGAGTCAAATAGGGTAAAAATTCCATCAAAACGGCTCCAAGACATCTGTATATGTTTACAAAAGTAGAAATAGTTTTTTATTCTTCAGTTGTAGAAATCTAGAAGTCAGGGAAAATTCATAGAAACTGCAATGTTTACAAATACCGGAAGTCACGCATCCTACTGACCCGTGATTGGCTTATTTACCGTTTAGTCGCAGGGACTGGTCGCACAAACAGTTCACACGAAGGGAAAAACATTTGTTTCATGCGACAAGTCCCTGCGACTGGTCGCACGAATTCAAACCAGGGACCAAATTTTGGTCCCTGCGACCACAGAAATGTGTAGTTCACACGAAGGGACTAGTCGCATGAAACTGGTCGCTGGGACTAGTCGCAGGGACTAGTCCCCTCGTATGTGCCGACCTTAAGAGAAAGACGGCTCACCTTTATAAACAAACTCGTGTCTCGTTCAGTTTCCTGGTCGTTTAATTAGTGAAACCAGAAGTTGGAAACTGAAAGAAAAACGTATCCTGTCAATAGTGAATGCAAATAAATTTGTGTTCTTGTCCAAGGGTGAGGGGAAGAAGGCTAGATATTCGCCGAGTTCTTTTTCCCCTATGGTTGGTCATCGGTTCATTAAGAACGCCAAAGAAGCTATTATGCAGCAGCTTCTTGACCCAACAGGCTTAGCTGATAAAGGATTCGTTGCATAACCAAAACATTTCACTTTAATAAGATCTAGGAATGATTTGTTTATTTCAAGAACTGGGAAAGAAAGCCAACTGTGTTTGTAGCACATGATAAACCTACGAGGGCCGTTTATTTATTTCTCTTTTTACTATGACTGTCTTCTACCGCTTTTGCGATTCCTTTGCCGATAAAGATTATGGACTTAGTAAGGCTGCTCAATGCAAATTATACTTGCTCAAGAACAAGCAAGTTAATTGCGAGCGGGAAAAATGGTTCCATCTCGCCCGTTCAGTCAGCCATCAGAGCTAACATTTCGCTTCATATTACCCACGTGTTAGCTATATATCAACTAGTGTTATCACAAAATAAGGATATGATTGATCGGTAAATAAAGAATTGTTAAAATATCACAGCTTCACTCTATTCTTGTAAAATCCCAAAAAAATATTGGAACACGTGCTGGATACATAATAACATTGTACTCTTAAAATTTGATTTACCTTGTGTCTCATTCGACCCTCCAACTGTTTGAGTTGATTTACAAATAGCTTATCCTTTTCAATATCAAAACATTATCATGCCAACAAAATACGCAACCGATCAGCGGTAAGAATGCCATCTTGATCCGACATCAAATTCTCTACACTTTTTTAAAGGAAATGTATATGATCGAGAAGAGAGGATTGCTAGTCAGATTTTGGAAGTGAAGGTTTAAGGGCTGCAAAAACTATTTTATTTTGCCTACAAATCTATGTTCGCGTCAGGCTTTACAACCGAAAATCTTCCTCAATTTCTGGGTTGTTTAGATATCTTGCATTCCTATCGAACTTTCACTCATTTTAAAAAAGTTTCCATACACATTATTTTTGATTGTATAGAAAAAGAAAATAGTTTTTTGTTTTATACAGTTTAGTTATTGGTCTGTTTGTTTTTTTTATATATATATATAAATTTAGCTATTTTAAATCTTAAAAAAACACACCGTTGAACTCAGCACGTGGCACGTGCTGAGTTTGATGCGTTGTTCGTGTGACTTCAGAAATCAAAAGCAAGAAATTGAAATCAAAGCCTGTAAAAAAACGATGACGGCAAATAGCAAGAGTCACAAGGGTGAAGAACAAAATGTTAAGGTGGCTGAACACAGTTTTCGCGCGCGCTTTTGCTGATGCAATTCAGCGCGCGCGTAAGGATTGCAAAAAACTAACATGCCGTCAATAGAGCGGTCGTCTTATTTACTCAACACGCATCCCCACTATCTGTGCTATTTTTCTCTATAGTTGGCGCAGTGTATTGAGAGCTTTAATCTTTTATTACAAAGACATGTTAGAAAAGTTAACAGTGCAAAGAACCCAGCAATTCTCAGCTTTTTCGTCGTTACCGAGAGAAGCCGGTTAAATGCAGCGCATGCGTGGTAAGTCAAAAAATTGCGATTGAATGAAAAATTGCTTTCTCGGAAATATGCCTATTTCTTGAGAACCACTCATTAGAATTTCACGAAATTTGGCACGAAAATACTTTAGGAAATAAGAAACTGGAGTATCGAAAAAAATTGATTTTTAACAAAGGAAATTCTAGATAATCGAGTAAACCTTCAACAAGGGATAATTAAAGATCTCTGTTAAATTGTTAGCAAAATGGGGTTAACTTGTGAGTATCGTTACAAGCTTGTTGCATGCAAATTATAAAGAAAAGCTAATGACTAGATTTTCTACAAATGAAAAAGCCGA
>NC_142526.1:7482500-7515000 GCF_964205215.1 Stylophora pistillata | reverse complement strand
ACAGTCAGCTACTGCTGCTGTTCGGGATGAGTAAACTTGATCTGCTCTAGCCTGTGAATGGACCGATCAATTCGAAACTTCAACAACCATCATCGGCTCCCTCGAGCAACCCATGGGCATTTAACTGTCGTCTGTACCTAGAAAGAAGAGAATTTGAACCTCGCTTGGGTAGGATGGGGAATTTGAACCGATGTGTCGCGCGGAATCCGTGTTTTCAAAATTTTTTAAGTGGAAGTTTCAAGTTAAAAGTCTGCTTTCGTGAGCGAATGGCTAGGAAGAAACTTTTCACATCTTAGGATGATGCCTTTAAGCGAAAAAACCCAACAGTAGCACTAAAAACTAATTCCTGACTTTGTTAATTCTGTAACATACGTTGATCATTCAAAGAATCCTTGAACAGAAAGTTATGTTTAAGTGGGGCATTTGAACACAATTTTGGCACGTGGGGGGGGAGTGGGAACGAGAATTTGAACGAATCAATCTTTAAAAGCTCCAATATCGGGGGGGTTTACCCCAGGGTGGATGTGGAAGTTTCAAATTGATCGACGCCAAATGAGTTCTTTTATTACTGCGTTAAGCGTACATAAAAGAAACACTTACACTAAAACCAGCTAATGAAAAGTTGCACATCCACACTTATAAGGGGTTGTAGTTCGAAAATTGCATAGTTTTTTGTTACCCATAACCTACAGTAGGACGCCCGAGAATGGCCGATGAACACAAAGACTTTTCAAACCAGTTTTCAAAGAGTATCACTTTGAAAAAAGCACCGACTTTTCGACGCTCCGTTTTCTGCAAGGACCAGTGAAAATGAGGCTCTTAAAAACGTCTACCGAAAAATGCGTCCCATATACTGACGCTCCTCTCTGTGTTTTCTGGTGTTTTATTGCTGAGGATAATCACAAATGCATCGCTGTGGATAATCGACAGCAAAACGAAAACACTGAGTTTGGATGAAAATATCAACCTTCCTTCACTGGCATTTTTGAAAACGCCCTATTGTGAAACGCCCCTAGTGAAATCTAATACATCGTCAGTGCATGTGAAAGAAGTGAAAATTCTTTTTTCAATGTCATGGCTGTGAAATAGACTTATTCAAGACCGGAAATGACGAAATTACGTGATGACAGTAACAATGGGAATATGGCAGTCCCCTAAAGATAACTCCAGATGTGCGATGTTGAAAGCCCGAGTTCACGCAGCTATGCGTCTCGTTCTTTCTATATGGGATGTAACGGAGCCATTTATTTTTCCAAATTATTTTAGTTGCGCCAAGAGCCTTTAAACTCTTCTAATACATATTTATCAGACAGAATAAATATGTAAATTCATTCAGGAAAAGTGACAATAACATGCGAAAGCCACAGATCCGTCAGAGAACGACACCTCAGCTTTTAAAACAAGCTCGTGCCGCGTTCAGTTTCCTGGTCGTTTGATAAGTGAAACCAGAAGTTGGAAACTGAAAGAAAAACTTAACCTGTCAATTTTAACTACAAATAAATAAGCACTCTCGTCTAAGCGTGAGGTGAAGAAAGCTGGATATTCACTGAGTTCCTTTTCTTACCGTTTGTAATGATTATGATCGATATTGTGCTCCTAAAATTTGACTTGCCTTATGTCTTATTTAACCCTCCACCCGACAGAGTTGATTCACAAATGGCTTCTCGTTTCCAGCATCAAAACATTATCATGCAAACAGGTGCTGAGAATACACAAACTGATCAGCTTAAGGATGCCATCTTGACCCAACATCAAATTCTCTACGCTGAAGAAAAATTTGGTACCAAGGGGGAAAAATTGGGAATCAGATCTTGGGGATGAAGGATTAAGGGTTCAAGGGTTTAAAGTTTAAAGTTTAAGATCTATGTCAAACTTTGCAACAGAAAGTCTTCCTCAATATCTGAGATTGTTTGGATCTCTTGTATTCCTAGTCTATCCCTCATTAAAACAAGTTTCAGTAAGAATTTGTTTGATTGTTTTAAAATAGAAAATAATTTTTTTTTTTAATTTTAGTTTGTTTTTCTTTTTCAGCTCCTTTCCATATAAACCGTCCGATAAAGTTCGATGCGTTCAGTTCGCGTGACTTCAGAAATCAAAAGCAAGAAATTGAAGTAAAAATCTGCAAAAGAAAGATGAAGGCAAATAACAAGAGTCACGCGGGTGAAGAACAAAATGTTAACTTGATCGATTAAAAAAAATGACAGAGAATCTCAGTTAAATTATTTAGACCACTAAAAGAACAAATCGTCAGCAGGTCTTAGAGCGTCTCATTGGGGTGATGATGTTTATGGCCAGCGGTTGGAATTTCGGGCATATTACCTCTAACGGTTAATTACTTTCGGTTGTGATAGACAAAATAGTTTTTATGGCTAGTTTTTTTTCTACGCTCAACGGTTAATCTTTTTTGTCGTTTTACGGCTAACGGTTAAACCCATCGAGAACCTCGTTTCAAAGATTGCTTTCCCGTTTAAATCCTCTACCCCCGAATATAACCAAGTTTTTGTCAGAATAAAGAAAAAAAAAGGAATTATATATTAACCCAAAATCAAGAACACAGATTACGAGAATAACGAAAAGTATGAAATAGGGGAGTAACTGATGATACTTGAAGCAGCACACATGTACCTTTCGGTTTTTCTCTTCCAAAAAAAAGGTTTGTCAAATATTTTTATGGTCCTTGTCTCGTTGGCAGTTATTGGTCAGTCAATTTTTTATAGTCCCCTCCTTATTCATACTCTGATGGCGACAGCTGAGCCCCACTGTTTCCCCCGCTAAAACTCATGTGACCCTCCAAAATCCTACACCCTCCTGCCCTCCCTTGTTAAAAATAATGACGTGTCTTTTGGATGGCAGAAGGATAAATAAAAAATTTTAAATTGGTTCATATTAACACTGATTGACCTCCCCTGATTCCTTTTACTGATGTTTCATCTGCAAGCGATTGAGATAAAATGTATCAAAAGTATCTCGGATTTAGAACTTCGCTTTTCGTTTCATTGAGTTGACCGTTAGATTTCTTTCACAGGACACTTATTTTTTAAACCACCACATGGGCTTATTTTGGGCAGACAGTGAAACCTACATATAGAATGATTTTGTTAAACATCCTTTAATGAAGGATGAAAAATTTATATTTTCTTACATGGGACGCAACAGAGTCATTATTTTTCCGAATTACTTTAGTTACGCCGGGCGCTGTTATTTTCTCCATATATTTTCTGACACAATGAAAACGTTAATTCATTCGGGAAAAGTGAAAATAATGAGCGGAAGCCATTCAACTACAAAAGAAAGACAGCTCACCTTTTAAAACAAACACGTGCGCGTTTTGTATCCTGGTCGTTTGGTTAGTGCCAGAAGTTGGAAACTGAAAGAAAAACTTATCCCGTCAGTCTTGAATGTAAACATGCGTTCTTGTCCAAGCGCGAGGTGGATATTCGGCGAGTTCCTTTTTCTAAGCGTTTGTAATGATCGAGACTAAGAGGTAATCCATAAAGAACGCCAAAGAGGTTACCACCTAGCCCTTCGTGGCTCAATTCAGTGCAGAAGAGAGTTAATTCAGTGCAGAAGAGGGCTAATTCAGTGTAAAGATAGAAACAAACCAGACATTCTGGTTGGTCAGAAGGATTGGGCAATGTCAAGGTCAATGTCAAAGTCAATGTCAAGGTCAATGTCAGTTGCAGGGTTAAATAAATTATTTTTGCACCTGAAGCACGCGCTTTTCTTCTGCGTAGTTATAAGAAGCTACCTCGTATTTTTCATGCATATTATTAATACATAAGCACATGATTTTCTCGTGCAATTTGGAATAAATAAGCACTTGTAAATTTTTTCAAAGACCACAAATTGCACTCGCCCTACGGGCTCATGCAATTTTGTTAGTCTCTGAAAAAATTTACTCGTGCTTAGTTATTCCAAATTGCACTCGAAATCATGTGATTACCTGTAAAAATTGCACTCCGCTCAGTTCAATTACCATTGTTGATTAACAAATGGTAAACAACACAGCGCACGCTATTGAGTTATGATGAGCGCGGGAGGTTGCTAAGCACAAAAGAAGCGTCAGAGTCGCGCGAGGCGATAGCCGAGAGCGACTCAGCAAACCTCCCAAGTGCATCCATAACTCAATAGTGTACGCTTTGGTGTTTACCATTTGTTTTATAACATAACATTGATACATTGCAACAAAAGAGTTCCCTTTTATTTAACAAATCTTACATGATCAGAAAAAACAAGCGCGCGGAAAAATAGTCTTAGCATTTGCTTACGTCACCAGCATACACCCATGGGCCAATAGTAGATGCTGAATTAACCAATCAGAGCGCGCGCTCTGCCTTAGTTATGTTATAAAATTTGATTTGCCTTATATAACCCCCACATGTCAGAGTTGATTTACAAATAGTTTCTCCTGTTCAATATTAAAAGCATTATCATGCAAGCAGGTGATGAGAATACGCAAAGTGATCAGCAGTAAGGATGTTATCTTAATCCAACATCAAATTCTCTTCACTTTTTTTAAAGGAAATGTATGTGACCAAGAAGGGAGAATTGCTAATCCGATTTTGGAGGTGAAGGTTTAAGGGTAGCAAAAACCAGTTTATTTTGTTTACAGATCTATGCTCGCGTCAAACTTTATAACGGAAAATTTTCCTCAATTTCTGAGATTGTTTGGATCTCTTGCATTCCTATCACTGATTAGATCAAGTTTCCATATAAATTATTTTAGAATGTTTAAAAAAGGAAAATCATTTTTTTCTATTTTAATCCTTATTAGCTGCTTACCTTTCAAACAAACCGTTGAACTCGGCACGTGGCACGTGCAGAGTTTGATGCGTTGTTCGTGTGACTCCAGAAACCAAAAGTAAGAAATTGAAGTAAAAACCTGTAAAGAAAGATGAATGCAAATAGCCAGAGTCACACGGATGAAGAGCAAAATGATAACTTTATCGATAAAAAAAAATGACAGAGAATCTCAGTTTAATTATTTAGACCACTGAAACAACAAATCGTCAGCAGGTCTAGGCGGGTCTCAGTGGGGTGATGGTGTTTATGGCCAGCGGTTGGAATCTCGGGCATATTACGGCAACGGTTAATTATTTTCGGTTGCGATGAACAAGATAACTTTTATGGCTAGTTTTTTCTACGCTTAACGGTTAATCGTTTTTGTTGTTTTACAACTAACGGTTAAACCCATCGAGAACCTCGTTTCAAAGATTGCTTTCACGTTTAAATCCTCTATCACCAAATATAACCAAGTTTTTGTCTGAATTAAGAAAAAAAGGAGCGTGGATGAATAATTTTTTAAGCTACTTACCAAACAAAAAACGTAGAAGTTTCCAAGTTTAGTATCCTGATCGTTTTATGAACGAAACCAAAATAAAAAAACCGTACCTGTAAAACAAATATTTATGAAAATAACCAGCGCCATGACAATGTTTGAACTTGATCTTAAAACAAATATTAACCCTTGAATTCCCATGAGTGATCAGGATAGAATTTCTCCTAAGAATATCACCACAAAATCAAGCACACAAGTTATGACAATAAAGAAAAGTATCAAATAGGGGAGTATCAGTTGACCTAATTCCAGATTCTCCTAACTGACTTAATAAGAATTATATGGCAGACAGTAGGGAGAATTATCACTGAAATAATGGGACTGAAAGAAAATATGCTAAGGATGAAAATATCGAATCTTTGTCCGCTTGTGAGATTCTTTGAAATTCGGAATGCTCTGTCATAATTTTTTTCACGGGGTCTCGATCTGAAATATCTGATTTTCAGTTTTCAGAGACGAGAGAAGAACATTACTCAAGTTTATTTATCAACTTACCTTACAAAATATATAAATCGTGTCTTTTTCGGTGTTGATTCTGAACTTAAAAAAACTTATTTGTTTGAAATTCGGAATCCTCTCCCATATTTTTTTTTTTCACAAAAAAAAGTCTCGATCCAAAATATTTGAATTTTCAGAGACGAGTGAGAAAAATTTAAAAATAACATATATACAAATCATGTTTTACTCGGTGTTAATTCTGAACCTATGACACAGGAAACTAAAATCAAGAAACTGAAATAAAAAAAATTTCCTGCTAAACAAAGATTGGAGAAAAATAACCCGAGTGAACACAAATTACGACCCTGATCAGTTAAATTATAAGTACAATAAATACAATAATCAAATCCCTGAAAAATATCATAACATCTTCTGCGTTCTGTTTCATTTCTCTTTCTTGCGAGGAGAAACCTCCAACAGAAGAGAGAAGTTAATCACCAACGATGAAACGCGCGTAGTTTTTTTACAAGATATCATGTTAATACAAAGCTGTGCTACCTCCTTTGTTTAACCTGGTGGAAAAACTGTAAGAAGGCTATAAAAACAGTCTTAATCCCTTACACCAATTTCGAAGATTTTAAAATAGCTACTAGGAAAGCAATTTAGGGGAAAACTAGCAGAGAAAAAGTACGCATTTTGTAGTGATGGTTTCGGCATTTTGTAATAATTTTAACATTTTGTAATACACATGGCGGCATCATTTTGTGATAAAGGTAAGTAACGCTTTTTGCAATGAAGGCTGTGGCATTTTGGAATAATCGTCGGTCTACGCAATTTGTAAAACATTGTACAGCAAATTGTAATATGTTACTCCTGCAAAAAAATTATTACACAGATTGGGTATTTTCGGTTTCCGTCCTCTGAATAATGACTTGTCAAGCATAAGGCTTTGAATGAATGAGGCAAAACACGTTTGCAATGGTATATGTATACAGCCGTAAATGGTACCTAAAAAAGTGCACTGGTTGTGCTACACATTTGACAAGATCCCATTTTGCGCGTGATATCCTCTACAAGACAAAAATGTAAATGAACTTCCGAGCAAACACTTGTTTTCCTCTGGAATCTGATGGAGACAATATCATTAAGAATGCACCACTGCCCTGTCTTTTTCACAGACAGTTATAATAAAGAATATCAGATCTCACCCCAAACAGGCTCAGAATCCGATCTGCATCTTTGATGAAGGCCGATTTTCGCTGAATTCGCTTGAATACGTGCTGTATGTGGATAAATGGAAACTTTGACAGACGTTTAAAACTTTCGCTTTTGTTGGATGTTACTAAAATCAGGAATGGGGAATGGAGAACGAGGACTGGGGAAGGGGAATGAGATTGAGGAACAAATAATGGAGAACGGGGAACGGGAAACGGGGAACGGGGTAAGGGGAACGGAGAACGAAGAAAGGAGAGTGGAGGAACAGGGAACGGGGAACGAGATATGTGGAACGGGGAACGAAGAACACAGAACGCAGACAGAAGAAAGGGGAACGGGGAACATGGAACGGGCTACGAGAAACGGGAAATGAGGGATTATGGAGCTAAGACCCTTTTCCCTTTGTCGTCCGCCATTTTGAAGTGTTATACGGATTACGCTGATTAATGATTACAGTTCCTGATTCTTCAGCATCATCATCATCGTCGTCATCTTTATTTAAACACGGTAAAATATATCAGACATGAACTATTTAATATAAAAAACTACAACTAATTACGAAAAACTATGTATACTATGTATAAACTATGTATATTAGTCTAATTTAAAACATTATTGACTATTACAGAAGGTAAATTAAATTGAAGCCTGTTTTACAGGAATGCCGTGTCGGAATTAATTAACAATTGTCGAAAATTAGCCAGAGATGTTGCTTGCCTAGCAGCTGGGGGTAGGCTGTTCCAGACGACTGCGCCACTATAACCAAAGCTATTTTTATAATAATTAGTACGTCGCAAGGGAATAGCAAGCTTATTTTCAGAATCGCGCAAATTGTAAGAAGTAATCACATTACTCCTCTGAATGAATTTTGAGGACAAATAATTGAGTGTGAGGCCATTTAAGAACCTATAGATCATCTTAGTCTTAAGTTTTTGACGTCGAGTTTCTAAATTGTCCCAGCCTAATTCTGTAAGTAGTTGGTTGGCGTCAGTATCATAGCTAGAATGAGTGGGGACGCGGATCGCCCGATTTTGCAGTTTCTTTAATTTGTCAGATAATGTTTTGGCACAGTTACCCCAAACAACACTACAATAGTCGAAGTGCGATTGGACTAACCCATGATAGATGTTTTGTAAATTTGCAGGAGGAACACAGTGACTTATTCCTTTAATAGATCCAATACCAGAAGAGATATTTTTAGATATGGCGTTGATATGATTACTCCAATCATAGCGAAATTATGACTCATCTCATCATACGGATGATATCGAATCCAAAATCGTTTCCTCCAATCTTAAGAGTCAATTTAACATCCCTAGTGACGGGCTCTACCGAAACGACAGGAAGAAGGGAGGAGTAGGGATCTTAGCTTACTTATCTTCTGAGTCAATTTGTAAAAGAATCACGCTAGCAAAGAGCTACAAAACCATCGAGCCCATCGTATTAGACAACCAATTAAATGACAACAACAACAATTTTTGTTCCTTGATAAAAGTAATAAAAGTGGGATAATAACATAAATCGTCTAGTATCTAAGGACAAGGAGTCGTTATTTACACAGTCACACAGTCACAGAGTCACACAGAGAAAGAGAAGAAGACATTTAAACTTACAAGGTGTATCTATGCACCTTTTTTTTCAATGATGATGAAGATTTGAATATAGTTATCTTCTTTTTCTAACATATCAATTAGTAATTTGCGAAGGACTTTTTTGAAAGCTTTCTTTTCTTCTTTCGTTATACAGCTTGCAGTTGGTATCTTATTCCACAGCTTTACTCCCATCCGAGAGAAGGAATTGTTTCGAATTTCTAGTCTCCAACTTTTAACATAAAACTTTCCAGACGTAAACGATCGTGTATTGTATGCATGAATATTAGACGTTTTTTGAAATGTATATAGTATGTTGATAACGTGCATTAGGGTTGATACGGACTCGTAATAAAGAAAAGTTATCAGAAGCACGCTTGCTTTAAGAAATAAAGGAATTGTATGGTCATGCTAAACTGCGAAGTACAGCAGACGAAGGGCTCTTCTCTGAAGAATAAGAATTTTGTTAAGATAAGTCTTGCATTCCTGACCCCAGGCGACAAGACCATAGGTTAAATAAGAGTGGATTAGTGACTTATACATTTCCAGTAGTATTTGTCGAGGTACAGAGTGGCGTAGCTTTGCAAGTAGCCCAACAGTTTTACTCATTAATGTCCAATATTGCGTGTTGGGTTGAATGCCCCTTTCGAAAGTCGTATTGTAAGGTATACAAAAGTTCGTGTTTCTTTATGTAGCTCGTCAATCTATTAAAAGCGGAAAGAAATGATTGAGATTGGCCTGTATAGACCTCCAAAAAGCTTCACATTATCGTATCGACAACAGCTCGAAGAAGAGTTAACCACATATGCAATTAGGCAAATCTACAAAGGCAACTATAATTGTATTGCTTGGTGACTTGAATCTTGATCGTCTTGGACTAGCAAGAAATGAAGAAAAACTCTACTTTAAACCGACCAGAATTCAGAAAATTGGAGAGCAAGTGAGTAAGACACTCATAGATGTTATTCTTACCAACCTGCCTGATAGTTTCACCAAAAGCAGCGTGTTTGATCCAGGGCTGAGTGACCATGTCCTTGTCTACGCTTTTATAAAAGGGTGGCCAAATCAAAAGCAGAAGTAGTGATTTTTCGACATGAAAGGACAAAGCCGAACAATGATTGGATGTGATAAAAACATGAACGCAGGAAATGGCAAAACAACTAAACTAGAAATAACCGACGAAATGAAGCTAAGAAAGGTAGAAACACGTGCTTACCGATTGTCCTCTCTGTACGCCTGAGTAGTTATATACGCAAGATCCAAAGACTTCGTAACGAACGCAATAAACTTCAAGAACGCAAACTTAGACGGTACACAGACTACTAGTAAAGACGCACGAGGTTCTGAAATACGATCTGACAGAAACGTCACAAATATCTAACGTAGACAGTTGCACATTCAAACAAGACAAAGAGAGAGGAGCTTATTAGATAAGAGGGGATACGAGAGAAAAGGGCTTATTAGAGAGAGGGCACTTACTATAAAGGGGAGATAACTAGAGAGGGGGAATCTATAGGAGAGAGGGGAGCTTATTAGATAAGATGGGATGCGAGAGAAAAGGGCTTATTAGAGAGGGCACTTACTAAAAAGGGGAGATAACTAGAGAGGAAAGTCTATAGCAGAGGGGGAGCTTGTAAGACAGAGAGTCTTATCGCCAGAGAGGGGTACCTACAAAAGAGGGGAGATAATTACAGAGAGGGAGCTTGTTAGAGAGAGAAACCTTTTAAGAGAAGGGGAACTTATTATTAAGGGGGAGCATCTTAGTGCGGGGATGCTTTTTGGAGAGGGGGCAAGAGAGAGGACTTGTTGGAGTGGGGGGGGATGATAGGAAGGGGAATATCAGAGTGGGGGTCATTAGATAGGGGGCTTATCAGAAAGGGAACGTTATGAGAAAAGGGGCCATTAGGAGAGGAGTTCCTCAGACAGGAGGCTTTTAAGCGAGGGGGGCTCGTAGAGAGGGGGCTTATGAGAGGTGGGGAATATTTAGGGTGGCTGAGAGAGGGCTCATTTGAGAGGGGGCTCACTCAAGAAGGGCTCATTGGAGAGGTAGGTCTTAATAAAACGTTGCGATTCTGTTTGCTAAATTTTCAACCTATTCAATTTTAATAGTGATTGCCGCAGACGAGTCGAATAACAGTATAGCATGCTGGGACACGAGGTCGAAAGAGCTGCAGAAAACTCTCAGTTTAGGTACAAATAAAATGGTTTCTTTGTTCCTGTAAAAAGTATGGTAGTAGAGGCCTCGTTTTGCGTGTCTTTGTTCATGTGTCACGCATTCAATGATAAACATCCACAACCCGGAAAACCATTTCGTTTTTTATTAAGACCACGTTATGAAACGAGTGCACGTGAAAAGCTCGCTCATTTCACGTGCGCCCCACATGACGTTAAAAAGACCAGCGAAGTGGAATCATGATTACGACGGCGAAACTTAACTCTGGGACTGGGACTGAATGCGCTAATATTCCTGTGGTATACATGTGCTTTCTTTAGGTCACAACAACCATATTCGCTGCATCACCCACTCCCCCACAGGAGCAGCGTTTGTCTCGTGCAGCGATGACTTCAGAGCAAGGTTTTGGTACTGTGAGGGAGTATAAGGATTTCCTCCGCCGATCGCATCGAAAGAAATAGCTTATAGAATTCGTGTTCCTTAAACCGATCTTCAATACAAATGTAAATCTACAGTCAACCTCAATTTCTGCTTAAATCTCTCAGAGATTCACCCTTCTCGTTCGGCTCTGTTTAATCTGTAAGACTTTGAAATAAAATCTAGCGCCATTTAACGTGTTTGTTTTATTTATGATAACTATCAGAGCGTAGAAAGTAAATCTGCAATTGCTTTGTTGTTCCCTTACTCTGCTCTGTGATTGACCCAGAAAACTCTCGCAAATCTCTTAACCAATCAGATACAAAAGTGAAAATATCGTCGATTTGGTCACCCGCGCTTTTAGCGGTTTGATCGGTTTTGCTTTGAAGTTTCCTAAAGTTATTTTCTTGTGACTACTTTGGTTTTGGTTTTACGACACTCTCCCCTTTGCTTTTAACATTGCTCTCATTATTATTGGTATTACTATTATTACAACTATTTAAGTTGAGGTTCAGTATATGAACTTATGTCTTCAAAGTGTAGGTAACATTTTGGCAAAACTGAGAAAACTGATTCATAATTCAGGTCGCACAATTGAAAGCCAAAATAATCATCTTTACGAAGTGTGTTTTTAACTAAGATATCCGGTTTCTATCACAGCTATTTTTTAGATATTATTAAAAACTTTAGTATAATGAATTCCAAGAACAAAAAATATCAATAATATTTTGGTTGTAAGACCTTATATTAGAAGTAAAGACATAGACCACAACAACATCAGCTTGGGACTCTTTTGTAGCCAATCACAGAGCTGAGAATGAACTTGTAAGGAAAATGATAATGTGATAGGGCAAAGTTCAATTGAGTGTCGAAAGTAATCCTGGCTGGCTCTGTTTTTGCCTTACCTCGCTTTGTGATTGGTCCAGAAAACACGCGCCAATCTCTCAACCAATCAGACGCTAAACTAAAAACAATTACGACTTGGTCTCACGCGTTTTCCCACGCTTTTGGATGATTGGTCGGTTTTTTAGCTTCAGTTCTCCCAAAGGTATTTTCCTTTCTTCTGATTGGCCGTTGTGATTCCTTTGTTTCAGTTTTACGACACTCAATCCAAAAGCACTCTATCGCTAGCACCATTATTATTTTTCTGACCATATTACAGTTTAGGTTCCAAATATGTAAAATATTTGGAACCTAAAATATAATTTTATCTAAAGCGCAAGTCCGTATCCATCTGTCAGAATACTTTTTCTGGGATATCAGTTCAACAAACAGTTTCCATGTTGTTGTGCGTCTCTTCAGTATTGAAACTGGAGGCACTTTTTTTAAAAATTTCCACCACATCGCAAAAGAATGCAGCCATAAGTGTGTCGATTTTCATTACGGGGCTCACTGATAGTCGATGTCTCCATTTGCTTTTAAAACCCACAGACGAACATGCCGCTCACAATATGAAATGTACAAAACAGCGCAATTGCTCTCTTGACTCACAATGCTTTCGATCCTTGGCCGAGATGTTGAATCAGCTGAGATGTGGCTTTCAATTGAGAGTTTATCTGCCATTAATTCTGCGAGGCCTCTAGCGCGTCTTAGCTCCTCCACATTAAGAGAGTCTTGCACAATTCCGGTGGCACACAGCATGCGACTGAGCAACTCGTAGGGGAAATTACCGTGCTTTTCTAAGAGACATACTTTAAATCATCGTTTTCTTTAAGAAAATGTCGCAAATTTTCATAAATTTCAATACTTTGACGAAGATACACCATTGCCTCCTCAAGATTTGATTCCGATATCTTTAACTGAGTGATTCCGAGAAGGCTGTGAAAGTCAGTCATATTGCTTCCTATTTCGCTGCTCATCAAGTGCGCATTCCCAAAGTATTTTTCCGATTCGCAGTAATTGCCAAGCGATAAGGACACGTGCCCAAGGTTTACATAGATCATACCTTGTTCTCGTCTATCGCCAGTATTGATGGTGATAGCAAGCCCTTTCCCGAGTAACTCTCTAGCCTTCTGGCAGTCATGAAACGAATTTACCAGATTTGCCAGGTTTGCGTAGCAGCACACTTCCATCGTTCTGTCGCCAATTTCTATACTGATGGCGAGTGCCTTGTGAAAATGTTCCTTAGCCTCCTTATTTTTACTAACTGATAGAAACGCAGCGCAAAGACTCACATAGAGACCTCCTTCCCCTTTCCTGTTGCCAATTTCTGTTGCGATAGCAAGAGCTTTCTCGTGATATTCTTTAGCCTTCTGATATTCACCGAGTGATTCAAACACATTTCCAAGGTTCCCGTACCATGTCCCTTCTCCTTTCCTGTTACCAATTTCTGTTGCGATAGCAAGAGCTTTTCGTAATATTCTTTAGCCTTCTGATATTCACCGAGTAATTTAAACACATTTCCAAGGTTCCCATACCTTGTCCCTTCTCCATACCTGTCGCCAATTTTTGTTGCGATAGCAAGAGATTTCTCGTTATATTCTTTAGCCTTCTGATATTCACCGAGTGAGTCAAACACAGTTCCAAGGTTCCCATAATTTGTTCCTTCTCCTTCCCTGTCGCCAATTTCTGTTGCGATAGCAATAGCTTTCTCGTGATATTTTTTAGCCTTCTGATATTCACCGAGTAATTCAAACACATTTCCAAGGTTCCCAAGCCATGCCCCTTCTCCTTCCCTATCGCCAATTTCTGTTGCGATAGCAAGAGCTTTCTCGTGATATTCTTTAGCCTTCTGATATTCACCGAGTGATTCAAACACAGTTCCAAGGTTCCCATACCTTCTCCCTTCTCCTTTGCTATCGCCAATTTCTGTTGCGATAGCAAGAGCGTTCTTGGGATATACTTTAGCCTTCTGATATTCACCGAGTTACTTAAACACATTTCCAAGGTTCCCATTACATGCCCCTTCTCCCTCCCTGTTGCCAATTTCTGTTGCGATAGCAAGAGCTTTCTCGTGATATTCTTTAGCCTTGTGATATTCACCGAGTGACTTAAACACAAGTCCTAGCCATGCACAAGTCACTGATTCTCCAATTCTGTAGCCAATTGATTTTGCGATGGCAAGTGCGCCTCCAAAAAGTTCCTTGGCTTCGGCAAGCCTACTTCGTCTTTGATATTTTTCTCCCAGTTCAATCATTGATTTTCCAGCATTATGGAACATGGCGATAAGTTTGTTGGTGTATCGTACTGCGTTTGTGTAACCGGAGATTGCGTAGTACGCATTGAATATTACCTCAGAGACATCCAGTCCGTTCATATCAAAGCCTAGATTGTTGAGTAAGACTAAACATTCATAACACAAATGAGCGGCTTGTATACCACGATCAGTGTTTAGAAGATATGTGGCAACATCTAAACCTATCCTGATCTTCTGTAGGATTTCACACGTGTTAGTGATCACGTATTTCTTTTGGTTTGACCAAATAACTTCCTGAAATGGAAAGAAAAATCAACAGGTTAAAATACAGAAAACTTAAATAACTAAATTAGATGATGACTCTTGGTAGCTATCTCTCTGCGAAAGTTTAGGCAGTGCTCACTTTCCACGAATGCTTGTTAGTGCGAGTGCAACATTACTTTTCTCTCTTCGTTTTTCCATAGCTAATGAATTGTGCATAAACAACACTGATTCTGGACAAGTTGTGATGGAAAATATAAGAAAACACGTAACTTTTAGACCAAACCTATGAGGGAAGGGGTGCTTAGGTCAATTTATTTCGGGTATGTGCCGTTCTTCCTCAGAACCCTTCTTAATCCCCCCTCTCATAGACAATTAATTGTCTGATCCTCCAGCGTCCCCCCCCCCCTCTAAAAATGATGTGATCTCCAGAATCCTCCACCTTCCTTTGGATGGCAAAACGATAAAAACTGGTTCATATGAACATTGATTGCCCCTCCCCTCCCCGACTCCTTTGCTGATGTTTCATCTGCGCGTAATTCAGATAAAATGTATCAATAGCATCTCAGATTTAAAACTCCGCTTTTGGATTCATTGAGTTGATATCCGTCACAGAAAATGTTTGTATTATTTTTCAACCACCACATGGGCAGAGAGTGAAACCTGTTAAATTTTCTTATATTTTCTGACAGAATAAAAACGTGAATTCTTTTAAGAAAAGTGAAAATAATGGGCGGAAGCCATAGAACTATAAGAGAGAGACGGCTCACCTTTATAAACAAACGCGTGCCTCGTTCAGTTTCCTGGTCGTTTGATTCGTAAAACCAGAAGTTGGAAACTGAAAGAAAAACTTATCCTGTCAATATTGAATGCAAATAAATATGCGTTCTTGTCCAAGGGTGAGGTGAAGAAGGCTGGATATTCGGCGAGTTGTTTTTCTTTGCGTTTGTAATGATCGAGACTAAGTGGTGGTCCACAAAGAACGCCAGAGAGGCTAATATCCAGCCCTTCTTGGCCTAACAGGCTTGGCCGATAAATGATTTGTTATACAACAAAAAAATTCCACTTTACTTTCAAATAATTAAAGAATGATTTCTTTATCATAGAGAGCCAACTGTGTTTGCAGCACATTAAACCTACGAGAGTTGTTTATTTTTTTTTTTTTTTTGTTCTGCCTGTTCTCTACCGCTTTTGCGACTCCATCGCCGACATTGTCAAAAAATAATAAACTTTGTAAGGGTATTCCACACAGTTTTGTTTCTTGCTCAGGAACAAAGAGGGCGATCCCGAGCGGGAAAAAAGGTTCCACCTTGCCAATCAGAACTAACATTTCGCTTCATCTTGCTTACGTATCAGCTATATATCAAATAGTTTTAATACAAAGTAGGGATTTGCATTGATTGATTGGTAAATAAATATCACCGCTTCACTCTTTTCATACAAAATACGAAGAAAAGTATTGGAGTGCGTGCTGTTTACATCATAACTTTTTTGCTCTTAAAAATTGATTTGCCTTGCGCCTTATTTAACCCTGTCAGAGTTAAGTTACAAATAGCTTCTCCTCTTTAATATCGAAACATTATCATGCAAATAGGTGATGAGAATACAGAAACTGCCCAGCGGTAAGAAAGCGATCTTGACCCAACATCAAATTCTCTACACTTTTTTAAAGGAAATGCATGTGACTAAGAAGGGAGAAATGCTTATGAGACCTTGGAGGTGAAGGTTTAAGGAAGGCAAAAACCAATTTATTTTACTTACAAATCTTTGTTCGCGTCAAACTTTACGACGGAAAATTTTCCCCACTTTTTCTGAGACTGTTTGGATCTCTTGCATTCCAATCACTGACTAAAACAAGTTTCCATAGTTTAAAATTACTCTGGATTGTTTAAAAAAGGAAAAATGTTTTTTTAATTTTAGTGTTTATTGGCTGCTTACCTTACAATCAAATCGTTGTACTCGACACGTGGCACGTGCTGAGGCTGAGTTTGATGCGTTATTCGCGTGACCTCAGAATTCAAAAGCAAGAAATTGAAATAAAAACCTGTAAAAGAACTATGAATGCAAATAGCAAGAGTCACGCGAGTGAAGAACAAAATGTTAATTTGATCGATTAAATAAAAATTATAGTGAGTCTCAGTTAAATCATTTAGATCGCTGAAAGGACAAATCGTCAGCAGATTTAAAAAGTTCCAATTATTGGGCTGGAGGCTTTTACGGCTAAAGGTTGGAATTTCAGGCATATTATGGCTAACAGTTAATTTCTTTCCGTTGTGATAAACGAAAAATTTTTTATGGCTACTCTTTCTACGCTCAACGGCAAATTGTTTTCTCGTTTTACGGCTAACGGTTTACCACATTGAGAACCTCATTTCATAGATTGCTTTCACGTTTGAATTCTCTGTCACCAAATATAAGCAAGTTTCTGTCAGAATTTAAAAAAAAGTGTCTGTGAATTATTTTATTCAAGCTGCTTACCAAATGGAAAACGTAGAAGTTTCCGAGTTTAGTATCCTGATCGTCTGATGAATGAAACCAAAATCAAGAAACCGCGTGCCTGCAAAACAAAAATTCATGAAAATAGCCAGTGTCACAACAATGTTTGAGCTTGATCTTAAAACTCATATTAACCCTTGAACTCCCATGAGTGATCAAGACAGAATTTCTCCTAACAATATCAACACGAAATCAAGCACACAAGTTATGAGAATAAAGAAAAGTATCAAATAGGGGAGTATCAGTTGACCTAGTACCAAATTCTCCTAACTGACTTCATACCAATTATATGGCAGACAGTATGGAGAATTATGACTGAAATATTTGGAAAGGGTTAATAATTAACAATTATTCCACTCCCGCTTGTTGGATATGAGATGATAGATAGCCAACGAGGCGCTACGCGCCTCGTTGGCCATAATCATCTCATATCCAACAGGCGCGAGTGGAATAATTGTTTTATTAAAAACGCTCCCAAGATATTACACAAATCTCACCAAATCTTGAGTTTTTTAGCTCCATTTAATTTTAAGCTGACACGTACGCTTACAATATTTGTAGATTATGGTATATTGGCTCATATACCATAATGGCTAAGCCAATAAAAAGGCTTGAATTGCATTATCCAATGATCCAGTTTTTAATAATTACCAATATACTAGGATTAAAAAAATCAAACTTTTCTCGACTTAGGAGATTGTTTGAAATTCGGAATCCTCTGTAATAAATTTTTTCAAGGAGTTGCGATCCGAAAATTTCAGTTTTCAGAGACCAGAGAAGAATAATACTTAAGTTTGTTTATGCTCTTACCCTACAAAAATATATAAATCGTGTCTTTTTCGGCGTTAATTCTTAACTTATAACAAACGAAATAAAAAAGACTTGATCTCAAAAGACAGATTATTAGTTATCAATATATTATCAATATATTAGGATAAAATAAAATTGAATCCTTCTCGATTTATCAATTTGTTTGAAATTCGGAATCCTCTCCCAAAAGTTTTTTTCACAAAGTTTCGATCCAAAATATCTCAGTTTTCAGAAACGAGTGAAAAAAATTCAATTAAAAAACTAATAAATTGTGTCTTATTCGGTGTTAATTCTGAACGTATGACAAACGAAATTAGAATCAAGAAACTGAAAAAAAAATTCCTGGAAGACAGATTGCAGAAAAAATTACGACCCTGATCAGTAAAATAATAACAACAGTAATAGCAATAATCAAATCCCTAAAATATATTATAACATCTTCTGCGTTCTGTTTCCTCATTTCTGTTTCTTAAAGGAGAAACCTCCGACAGAAGAGAGAAGTTAATCACCAACGTTGAAACGCACGTAGTTCTTTTACAAGATATATTAATACAAAGCTACGCTATCTCCTTTATCATTCTTCCCTTGTTTCCCGAAACCATGGACCCCCCCCCACAATTCCCCGCACCCTTCCCTGCATAGTAAATAATGCCTCATTTCTTACAAAAAAAACCACTGCCTTACTCACAACAAAATGATTGATGCTGCTTCCAACTTCCAACTTAAGAAGAAAATAAATTTGTTTTATTTACAATGAATTTTGATTTCTGGGGTCGCGTGAGGTTGACAACGATCCTTATGTTGTAGAACTGACAATATACATGTGCTCCTGTTGTCTCCTTGCTATTCGGAATTACAAAATTGACTCTTTAACCGCTAAGAGGGACTAGTATTTAATTTCTCTTCACAATTTCACAGCTGAATCACACATTAAGGTCACGAGAGTTAAGGAAATGATAACAAAGCTCTTGATTGTTGACCAAATTCTCCTTGGCAGCTCGTTAGGAAATGTATGGAGAACAGTTAAGAGAATATGCATACTGATCATGATGTGAGGGTGTAAAGGGTTAACAGGGCTTCGTTCATCAGTCGTAGGTGCAATATTCCGCATCAGCAATTTTTATGCATTAATCATCTCGCGTGAAAGAAAATTTCAAAAAACAAAGGTAGAAATCTATGAAAGGAAATCCAAAGTAGGGAAAAGGAAAACTCGAGACTCTTCGAACATAGAGCTAATGAATTACGAGTATCCTGTTGAAATTTTTTTCTATTTGGAGTTTCACCAAAAAGGTTTTGACCTTTAAAACGCTTTCACTTTCTGGCTTGCGTTGTTCTCTGTAACTCGGAAGATGTAAAAGAGCCGTGCGAGTTTGGAGTCGGACGACCATTTTTCGGACGGGCTCACGACAGCTTTCGTTATGGCTTTCTTTAGGATTGTCTGGGGAGGGGGGGCATATGGTTCATATAATTATGAATATTATGTCGGAAATTTGTCTTCTGTTTTGCTGTTACAACACATAATAACACGTGTCCCGATTCGTTGTAGCTTTGGTGGAGTCAATAACCCATGCGGTGCATCGCAAAATTTGAACAGCCACACCATGGTGGAGAGGCATTATTTCATCTTGTGTTGGTGTAGACTGCTCCAGGCATTCAGGAAGTTAAACAAAGCTCAATTAAAACGGCGGGTAAGTAGCAGAGGAGTGAAAAAACCTATTTTAACCCTTTAGATCGTAAAGTTGACAGGTTTCTTTCTCCTTACAATATCACCCTTGAAGGGCGTAGCCAGGGGGGTCCTGGGGTGCCCCTGAGCCCCCCCTTGGTAGGCCTTCTTTTAAGCAAACAACCTACAACATTCAGGTGGTGAAAATGCCATGACAATATCTTGGCCTACCCAGTATACTCTCACTGCTCATCCCAAAACTGTAACATTAAGTAAAACATGCACGGTGTGGAGCTTGACATGACAATGTGGTAAGTAGCCTCTGTGACCCCCCCCCCCCCTTTGAAAAATCCTGGCTACGCCCCTGCCCTTGAATCAAATGTAAAGGTTAGGAGAATAATGGAAATGATCACCAATCTACTGTTAGAAACTCCTGATTGTCAAACAAATTCTCCTTGTGGTTACCATAGGAAATGTACTGAGATCAGTGTGGAGAATATAGATGTTAATACAGAGATATAAAGGGTAAGAGCAGGAGGGAGAGCGGTTTGAATTTTATTTATTTATTTATTTAGAAGATTTGCCGATAGGCAGGAACACCGCAACAGCTTTCCGCCAATCACTGCGGGCTCAGTAACCCATCCAACCCACCCCAGGGGAGGACAACCATCATACAGTAATCTCGTGCGTGGGAAATTAACGTCTCCTACCCCTAAGCCTCCAGAAGACGTGACCTCCATTTATTCGTCCCTATCCGAGAAGACTAGAATATCTAACCGTTTCTTGATATTATAGAAAGGCAGCATATTCTTCTCAATTATTTTAAGATATTGAGTGCTGGTCTGGCCGGGGCTCGAACTCTCGACCTCCCGCACAACAGTTCAGCGCTCTATCCATTGCGCTAACCGAGAGGCGGTTGAAATTTCACTTTCATAAGCCGGGGCAAGAACGATGGAAATTCCTGAACAATCTCAGTTTATGCAGGCCGCACACGAACAACAAAGTAGTTAGGGCAAAACATTTATTTCAAAGTTATTTTTCAGATCCAGAAACCGGAGACATTGAAAAAAATATACTTTAAACACGAAGGCGCGCTATATAAGGAAGTCTTCCCTGGGAAGACCTAGGCTCATTTGTCACTCAACGTTGACGTGTGCGGGTCAAATTTAAATGCTGGTAGACGAACAAAAGGAGCTAATGAGATATCTATTGTTTACTTCCACCAGAATGGTGGGCTTCTGTCCTGGTGTACCGGTTCACACGGGAATTACCATTGTTCTTTCTTTGTTTAGGAGTCGTTCGTTAGCTGTTGTGTATTGTTTGGTCTTTTGTATCGGCTCTTGTGAACCGGTACACGAGGACAGAACCGCATGGTGGCATGAGGTAACGTGCGAACCACCTACTTCGGTCTCAAATTTACCGCCACAAATAAAGACAGTTTCCATTGGAGAATGGAAATACAAATCTCAAGAATTCTTGTATTATGATGAAGACATAAAACAATTTCGAGGAATGCGCCCGCTGTTCACTGGTTTGGAGTAGCTGTAGCTCAAGCTCACTTGACTCTAAGAGTTGTACATCACGACGGTTGATTAACAAATGGTCCAGTGGGACCTAAGGCTCCTTTTAGAGCGCGCCTTCGTGTTTAAGCTTATCTTTAAATTTTCTAAAATCTTGACGAAATATCTGATCACAGGAGCTCCTACTGATTAGGAAAATGATATAAAAAAGCTTGAGAAACCTCTATTTCTCAAAGTGAGTACACTACCAGTGGTCCCTCCTTTTCAGTAAAGTCCGTCGTGCGAGTAAAATAAAAAAACTCAGCGAAAAAAAGTTAATGTTAGCACGCAGCGGGAGATCTAAAACTTCACTCGCGCAACAGACTTCGCCTAAAGTGGGGGCTGCTCGTAGCCTAAACGTAAGAAACCAATATCTTTATCTGTGATCCGTGGCCAAGATTCGTCTTTTTACAGTTCGAACACTTCGGTTTTGGTTTTATGATACTCTTGACATTGCTTTTGCAATAATATTATTATTATTACTATTATCATTACTCATATTACAACTATCTAAGTAGAGGTTCAAGAAATAAACCTATGTTTTCAAAGTGTGGGTAACATTTTGACAAAATTGATAAAAACTGATTGATAGTTCAAGATTCATAGTAAAAGTCAAAATCATCTCTACGAAGTGTGTTTATAACTTAGAAATCCGGTTTTCATCACAGTATTGTTTAGACATCATTAATAATTGCCGTAAAATGAATTCCAACAGACAAAAATACTACCAAATTTTTGGTTGTAGGACCTTATATCAGATGAAAAGACATAGGTCACAACAACCACATTCTCTGTAGCACCCACTCCCCAACAGGAGCAGCGTTTGTCTCGTGCAGTGATGACTTCAGAGCGAGGTTTTGGTACTGTGAGAGAGTTAAGAGAATTCCTCCACCGATTGCATTGAAAGAAATGGCTAAGAATTCGTGTCCCTTACAACGATCTTGAATGGAAACGTCAAGCTACACTTGATACCTCAATTTCTCCTAAAATCTTCTAGAGATTCGCCCTTCTGGGTTCTTTACTTTTCATCATGATCATTAATTGGATAAACTATTTCGGCTCTGTTTAATCTGTGAGGCTTAAAATCAAATCTATTGCCTTTTTTCGTTTTTATTTGTTTCATTTATGATCACTATCGCAGCAATTTTCATTGGAGTATCGAAAGTAAATCTGGAATTGCTTTGTTTTGCTTTACTTCCGCTTTCTGATTGGCTCAGAAAACTCGCACCAATCTCTTAACCAATCCGATACAAAAGTAAAACACATTCATGATTTGGTCGCCCGCGTTTTCCAGCGGTTTAAGCAGTTTGGTCGGTTTTGCTTTGAAGTCTCTTAAAGGTATTTTCTAGTGACTACTTCGGTTTTGGATTTACGACACTCCATCGCTTTTAAGATTGTTATCATTATTATCATAACTATTATTGCAACTTGTTAAGTTGAGGTTCAATATACGAACTTATGCCTTCAAAGTGTGGCTAACATTTTTGCAAGTTCGAGAAAATTGATTCCTACTTCAGGTCGCACGATTGGAAGCTAAAATAATCACCTCGACGGAGTGTTTTTAACCTAGAAATCCGGTTTCCATCACGGCCATGGTCTAGATATTATTACCAACTGTAGTAGAATAAACTCCAAGAACAAAAAAAAGTAATAACGTTTTGGTTGTAAGACCTTATGTCAGAAGAAAAGACATAGACAACAAGAACATCAGCTTGGGACTCTCTTCCAGCGAGTCCCAAAGCCGAGAAATAAATTTTAAGGATAATGATAATGTGATAGAGCAATGTTCAGTTGAGTGTCGAAAGTAATCCTAGCTGGCTCCAGATCTGCTTTTGCCTTACTTGGCTTTGTGATTGGTAGATAAAACTCTCGCCAATCTCCCAACCAATAGGCGCTAAACTAAAAACAATTACGACTTGGTCGCCCGCTTTTTCCCGCGTTTTGGGATGATTGGTCGGTTTTTAATTTGAGTTCTCTCAAAGGTATTTTCCTTTCTTCTGATTGGCCGTTGTGATTCCTTTCTTTCAGTTTTACAACACTCAATTCAAAAGCACTCTATCGCCAAAACCATTATTATTGTTATTATTATATTACAGTTTAGGTTCCAGATATTAACAGGGTCCAGTTGTTCGAAGGCCGATTAGCACTAACCCAGCGTTAAATTTTAACGCAGGTTTCCCTATTTCATCATTCAAGAACATTTCGGTGATAATTTTCCCTATTCTTTTTAGAGCATCCGTTCATCAAATTGTAGACAAAAACAGTTAAACTGAACTTTCTTTTAAAGCTTTCAGATCTGAAATCAAATATCACGCTAACCCTGGGTTATCTTAAACCAGCTTTGAACATTCCGGCCCAGATATCTTCGTCTGCGCCCTTCGCCCGTTCACTCCTTGAAGTGATTTACATATAACCTCTTCATAAAAAAGTATCAACACATGTATCTAATGGCAGTTCAGAATACACACCTATCAATCTAAGAGTGACTTCTTTTTTTTTTTTTTTCTTACGTACTAACGAGCTGGTTCTCCTTCTCAATTTAAAGAGAAAATTATGGCAGCTAGAGGGTAAAATTTAGAATCATATCCTAAAAAAATAAAAAGGTGAATGATTTTTTGTAATCTCAAATTTAAAAAACAGTGCCATAATTTTCGCATCGTGGAAAATTTACTCAACATTTTCTATTTTTTTATTTTTCAATTATCTGTTCATTTTTGTTCCTCCTCGGCAAACATAATACAACTTTTGGGCGAATGAGATCGCTTGCTGGACAGCTGGGCCGTGTAAAAAAAAAGCACCCACAAGAGCAGTGAAAAGTAAAAAGTTTTTGTGTAAAAAAATACCAGTTTTCCTTCCAGTAAACAGGAGGGGAGGGAGAGTCAAGGATCAGTCGCTACTCTGTTTCTTGTCCCCGTCACTTTCGTCCTTCGTCAGTTCTTTTTGCCTAAAACAAAACTTTTGAGTCAAGAATGATGTGTAATACTTTTTTTTTACATTTACATAATCTCCCAGTCGTTGTCATTAGACTTGTTATAGACATAAAAGTTAGCTTCCTCACAGTATTCACTGATTTATCGATTAATTTATTCATTATTTATTTATTACATTTTCGCTCGGATTGTGGTCATTGTCCTGTCAATCTTTTACACCAATGGCATAATTGTAAACATCTTGCACACTTAAGAAACTACACTGAATCTTAACCTGTTTTTGTTAACCCTTTAACTCCCAAGATCTGATTTTTAATTCTGCCCTCTAGTTGCTACACCTTTTCTTGTAAATTTGTGATGAGAATTTGGTGTTAGATCATGAACAACTTGTACCTGATAAGTAATTACTTGTTTGCTGGATAATGTATGGATATTATAGGGAGAAGTTACATGTTAATCACCTCTAGGAGTTAAAAGGTTAAAAAAACCGTCAACATGTGCCGTCATAAAATAAAATCTCATAGTTGCAGACGTTTTTCTAATTAAAGAAAAAGGCAGGCTCCTGTTTATTTTCACAAGCTCAAATGGGTTATGTCGATTACAAAAAATTACTCAAAAACAAGCTTACCTTATTTTTTTCAAGTCCAATGTCACGTTGTCTCCCATCAGTACAAACGGAGCCCATTGGGCAGGTTCGGTGAAGCCGTTGCCTCTCAACCATTTGATGGCCTGGTGAAGAGATTCACTGACACTTTCTCCAGCAGCCAGGTGTTTGTAGAAAACTTTCATGAGTAGCTCTGTTGCTTTGTCTTCTATGGCCCAGGATGCCATCAACACTGAACGCGCACCAGATCCTAGGAACGCCCGAGCTATTCCAATGACTCCCTCTTGTTTAAACGTTCCACGCCCGCTGTGACAACAGCTAAGTACGACCAGTTTAGCTCGCAGCTTCACCTTTGAAATGTCGGACATTGTCAAAAGGTAGTCTTCTTCTTGTGGAATACTTTTAGTGGTGCAACTGGGGGACAGGGCAATCTCCCCTCTCTCGGCATTACCATCGGCGGCAAGATGTATCAAGCTCACTGAATGAAGTGCGTGAAGTACCGCCTGCTTTGTTGCGTGCTCTCCTAACAAAGGCTGAACACCCAGGAGTCGACCAACCATCTCAGCTTCCTTTCGTGCACACAATAATGGTGTCAATTTCAGGGTACGTCCTTCGTAAAGCACTTCACCAGCCAAAGGATCACCCACTACCAGTGCACCGGTCTGACTGTGATAGTCCCCCGGACTTTCCTGAATGATCCCCAGAGTCGTCAGAGAAGGGACGATGCGGATTCTGTGGGTTTCTGAAAAATACTTTCCCACTTTCTCATCCAGCAAGGCAGCAAAAGGGACTCGATATGAACATTTCTCAGGCACAATGACGACTTCAGGCTCTGTGAGTAAATCTTTGACAGGAGCGATAAGCTGGTCATAACACAGTTGAAGAATCATCTCGTTGCGTTTGAGTTCGTCTCCTTGAGAGGTTGCTCGGCTCTCCTCTTGAGGAGATATCACGATATCGTCACCCAAAGATCGATCCTCACAATTGTCGTCATGTGAAATACCGAAACTGGAGGCACTTTTTTTAAAAATTTCCTCCACATCGCAAACGTCTGCAGCCAGAAGTGTGTCGATTTTCATTACGGGGCTCACTCGATAGTGAATGTCTCCATTTGCTTTTAAAACCCACAGATGAACATGCCGCTCACAGTATGAAATGTACAAAACAGCGCAAGTGCTCTCTTGACTCACAATGCTTTCGATCCTTGCCCGAGATGTTGAATCAGCTGAGATGTGGCTTTCAATTGAGAGTTTATATGCCATTAATTCTGCGAGGCCTCTAGCGCGTCTTAGCTCTTCCACATTAAGAGAGTCTCGCACACTTCCGGTGGCACACAGCATGCGACTGAGCAACTTGTAGGGGAAATTACCGTGCTCTTCTAAGAGACATGTTTTAAATTCATCGTTTTCTTTGAGAAAATGTCGCAACTTTTCATAAATTTGAATACTTTGACGTAGATACAACATTGCCTCCTCAAGCTTTGATTCCGATATCCTTAACTGAGCGATTCCGAGAAGACTTTCAAAGCCAGCCATGTTGTCTCCTATTTCGCTGCTCATCAAGTGCGCTTTCTCAAAGTATTTTTCCGATTCGTAGTAATTGTCAAGCGATAGGGACAAGTACCCAAGGCTTGCATAGATGCTACATTGTTGTGGTCTATCGCCAGTATTGATGGTGATAGCAAGCCCTTTCTCGAGTAACTCTCTGGCCTTCTGGTAGTCATGAAACCGTTGTAACAGACTTGCCAGGTTTCTGTAGCAGCACACTTCCATCGCTTTGTCGCCAATTTCTATACTAATGGCGAGAGCTTTGTCAACATTCTCCTTAGCCTCCCTATTTTTACGAAGTGATAGAAACACAGTTCCAAGGTTCCCATACCATGTCCCTTCTTCTTTCCTATCGCCAATTTCTGTTGCGATAGCAAGAGCTTTCTCGTAATATTCTTTAGCCTTCTGATATTCACCGAGTGATTTAAACACAGTTCCAAGGTTCCCATACCCTGTCCCTTCTCCTTCCCGGTCGTCAATTTCTGTTGCGATAGCAAGAGCTTTCTCGTAATATTCTTTAGCCTTCTGATATTCACCGAGTGATTTAAACACATTTCCAAGGTTCCCATACCCTGTCTCTTCTCCTTCCCGGTCGTCAATTTCTGTTGCGATAGCAAGAGCTTTCTCGTAATATTCTTTAGCCTTCTGATATTCACCGAGTGATATAAACACATTTCCAAGGTTCCCATACCATGTCCCTTCTCCTTTCCTGTCGCCAATTTCTGTTGCGATGGCAAGAGCTTTCTCGTAATATTCTTTAGCCTTCTGATATTCACCGAGTGATATAAACACAGTTCCAAGGTTCCCATACCATGTCCCTTCTCCTTCCCGGTCGTCAATTTCTGTTGCGATAGCAAGAGCTTTCTCGTAATATTCTTTAGCCTTCTGATATTCACCGAGTGATATAAACACATTTCCAAGGTTCCCATACCATGTCCCTTCTCCTTTCCTGTTGCCAATTTCTGTTGCGATAGCAAGAGCTTTCTCGTAATATTCTTTAGCCTTCTGATATTCACCGAGTGATTCAAACACATTTCCAAGGTTCCCATACCCTGTCCCTTCTCCTTCCCGGTCGTCAATTTCTGTTGCGATAGCAAGAGCTTTCTCGTAATATTCTTTAGCCTTCTGATATTCACCGAGTGATTGAAACACAGTTCCAAGGTTCCCATACCATGTCCCTTCTCCTTCCCGGTCGTCAGTTTCTGTTGCGATAGCAAGAGCTTTCTCGTAATATTCTTTAGCCTTCTGATATTCACCGAGTGATTTAAACACATTTCCAAGGTTCCCATACCATGTCCCTTCTCCTTTCCTTTTGCCAATTTCTGTTGCGATGGCAAGAGCTTTCTCGTAATATTCTTTAGCCTTCTGATATTCACCGAGTGATTCAAACACATTTCCAAGGTTCCCATACCCTGTCCCTTCTCCTTCCCGGTCGTCAATTTCTGTTGCGATAGCAAGAGCTTTCTCGTAATATTCTTTAGCCGTCTGATATTCACCTAGTGATTTAAACACAGTTCCAAGGATCCCATTACATGCCTCTTCCCATTGCCTATGGCCAATTTCTGTTGCGATAGCAAGAGCTTTCTCGTAATATTCTTTAGCCTTCTGATATTCACCGAGTGATTGAAACACAGTTCCAAGGTTCCCATACCATGTCCCTTCTTCTTCCCGGTCGTCAATTTCTGTTGCGATAGCAAGAGCTTTCTCGTAATATTCTTTAGCCGTCTGATATTCACCTAGTGATTCAAACACAATTCCAAGGATCCCATTACAAGCCTCTTCCCATTGCCTATGGCCAATTTCTGTTGCGATAGCAAGAGCTTTCTCGTAATATTCTTTAGCCTTCTGATATTCACCGAGTGATTTAAACACAGTTCCAAGGTTCCCATACCATTTCCCTTCTCCTTCCCGGTCGTCAATTTCTGTTGCGATAGCAAGAGCTTTCTCGTAATATTCTTTAGCCTTCTGATATTCACCGAGTGATTTAAACACATTTCCAAGGTTCCCATACCATGTCCCTTCTCCTTTCCTGTTGCCAATTTCTGTTGCGATGGCAAGAGCTTTCTCGTAATATTCTTTAGCCTTCTGATATTCACCGAGTGATTCAAACACATTTCCAAGGTTCCCATACCCTGTCCCTTCTCCTTCCCGGTCGTCAATTTCTGTTGCGATAGCAAGAGCTTTCTCGTAATATTCTTTAGCCGTCTGATATTCACCCAGTGATTTAAACACAGTTCCAAGGATCCGATTACATGCCTCTTCCCATTGCCTATGGCCAATTTCTGTTGCGATAGCAAGAGCTTTCTCGTAATATTCTTTAGCCTTCTGATATTCACCGAGTGATTTAAACACAGTTCCAAGGTTCCCATACCATGTCCCTTCTCCTTCCCGGTCGTCAATTTCTGTTGCGATAGCAAGAGCTTTCTCGTAATATTCTTTAGCCGTCTGATATTCACCTAGTGATTGAAACACAGTTCCAAGGATCCCATTACAAGCCTCTTCCCATTGCCTATGGCCAATTTCTGTTGCGATAGCAAGAGCTTTCTCGTAATATTCTTTAGCCTTCTGATATTTACCGAGTGATTGAAACAGGAGTCCTAGCCTTCCATAAGTCACTGCTTCTCCAATTCCGTCGCCAATTGATTTTGCGATGGCAAGTGCGCCTTCAAAAAGTTCCTTGGCTTCTGCAAGCCTACTTTGTCTTTTGTATTTGTCTCCCAGTTCAATGATTGATTCTCCGGTATTGTGGAACATGGCGATAAGTTTGTTGGTGTATCGTACTGCGTTTGTGTAACCGGAGATTGCGTAGTACGCATTGAATATTACCTCAGAGACATCCAGGCCGTTCATATCAAAGCCTAGATTGTCGAGTAAGACTAAACATTCATAACACAAATGAGCGGCTTGTGTACCACGATCAGTGTTTAGAAGATATGTGGCAACATCTAATCCTATCCTGATCTTCTGTAGGATTTCACTCGTGTTAGCCATCACGTACTCCTTTTTGTTTGACCAAATACCTTCCTGAAATGGAAAAAAAATCAACAGGTTAAAATACAGAAAACTTAAATAACTAAATTATATGATGACTGTTGGTAGCTATCTCTCTGCAAAAGTTTAGACAGTGCTCACTTTCCACGAATGCTTGTTAGTGCGTGTGCAACATTACTTTTCTCTCTTCGTTTTTCCATAGCTAATAAATTGTGCATAAACAACACTGATTCTTGACAAATCGCGATGCAAAATTTACGAAAACATGTAACTTTTAGACCCAACCTATGGGGGGAGGGGTGCTTAGATCAATTTTTTCCGGTACGTGCTTTTCTTCCTCAGAACCGTTCTTAATGCCCCCTCTCATTCTGATCCTCCACCGTTCCCCCCCCCCCCCGAAAAATGATATGATCTCCAAAATCCTCCATCTTCCTTTTGATGGCAAAACGATAAACAAACAATTTCAAATTGGTTCATATTAACACTGATTGCCCCCCCCCCCAGCTCCCCTCCATGCCTTTTGCTGATGTTTCATTTGCGCGCAATTCAGATAAACTGTGTCAAATGCATCTCGGATTTAAAACTTCGCTTTTGGATTCATTGAGTTGAGTATTTGATATACGTCACTGAAAATTTTTGTATTATTTTTCGATCACGACATGGGCTTATTTTGGGCAGACAGCGAAACCTGTTAAATTTTTCTTTTATTTTCTGACAGAATAAAAACGTGAATTCTTTCAAGAAAAGTGAAAGTAATGGGCGGAAGCCATAGAACTATAAAGGTCGGCACACACGAGGGGACTAGTCTCTGCGACTAGTCCCTGCGACTAGTCCGTGCGACTAGTCCCGGAAACAAGTCTTTGAAGGGTTTACACGAGGGGACCGGTAGCAGGGACTAGTCCCTTAAGGCGTCCACACGGGGGCACTCAATTGCACAAGAACATAGGAAAATTAAGAGGCAAAAGATGTTTCTTAGTCTGAAGCGTTACGCGAAAACAATTAAAATTTGGTAACTTTTAATTGTAGCACTATTAAACATCAACGCAAACGAACTACACTTATTCAGTCGGATTATTCATGCTTTTACGTGTTCCGTTTTTTTTTTATTATTATTATTTTTAACAGACACAGAGTCAAATAGGGTAAAAATTCCATCAAAACGGCTCCAAGACATCTGTATATGTTTACAAAAGTAGAAATAGTTTTTTATTCTTCAGTTGTAGAAATCTAGAAGTCAGGGAAAATTCATAGAAACTGCAATGTTTACAAATACCGGAAGTCACGCATCCTACTGACCCGTGATTGGCTTATTTACCGTTTAGTCGCAGGGACTGGTCGCACAAACAGTTCACACGAAGGAAAAAACATTTGTTTCATGCGACAAGTCCCTGCGACTGGTCGCACGAATTCAAACTGGTTTGAATTCGTGCGACCAGTCGCAGGGACCAAATTTTGGTCCCTGCGACCACAGAAATGTGTAGTTCACACGAAGGGACTAGTCGCATGAAACTGGTCGCTGGGACTAGTCGCAGGGACTAGTCCCCTCGTGTGTGCCGACCTTAAGAGAAAGACGGCTCACCTTTATAAACAAACTCGTGTCTCGTTCAGTTTCCTGGTCGTTTAATTAGTGAAACCAGAAGTTGGAAACTGAAAGAAAAACGTATCCTGTCAATACTGAATGCAAATAAATATGTGTTCTTGTCCAAGGGTGAGGGGAAGAAGGCTAGATATTCGCCGAGTTCTTTTTCCCCTATGGTTGGTCATCGGTTCATTAAGAACGCCAAAGAAGCTATTATCCAGCGGCTTCTTGACCCAACAGGCTTGACTGATAAAGGATTCGTTGCATAACCAAAACATTTCACTTTAATAAGATCCAGGAGTGATTTGTTGATTTCAAGAACTGGGAAAGAAAGCCAACTGTGTTTGTAGCACATGATAAACCTACGAGGGCCGTTTATTTATTTCTCTTTTTACTATGACTGTCTTCTACCGCTTTTGCGAATCCTTTGCCGATAAAGATTATGGACTTAGTAAGGCTGCTCAATGCAAATTATACTTGCTCAAGAACAAGCAAGTTAATTGCGAGCGGGAAAAATGGTTCCATCTCGCCCGTTCAGTCAGCCATCAGAGCTAACATTTCGCTTAATATTACCCACGTGTTAGCTATACATCAACTAGTGTTATCACAAAATAAGGATATGACTGATCGGTAAATAAAGAATTGTTTAAATATCACCGCTTCACTCTATTCTTGTAAAATCCCAAAAAAATATTGGAACACGTGCTGGATACATAATAACATTGTACTCTTAAAATTTGATTTACCTTGTGTCTCATTCGACCCTCCAACTGTTTGAGTTGATTTACAAATAGCTTATCCTTTTCAATATCAAAACATTATCATGCCAACAAAATACGCAACCGATCAGCGGTAAGAATGCCATCTTGATCCGACATCAAATTCTCTACACTTTTTTAAAGGAAATGTATATGATCGAGAAGAGAGGATTGCTAGTCAGATTTTGGAAGTGAAGGTTTAACGGCTGCAAAAACTATTTTATTTTGCCTACAAATCTATGTTCGCGTCAGGCTTTACTACCGAAAATCTTCCTCAATTTCTGGGTTGTTTAGATTTCTTGCATTCCTATCGAACTTTCACTCATTTTAAAAAAGTTTCCATACACATTATTTTTGATTGTATAGAAAAAGAAAATAGTTTTTTGTTTTATACAGTTTAGTTATTTGTCTGTTTGTTTTTTTTTTTTTATATATATATATATATAAATTTAGCTATTTTAAATCTTAAAAAAACACACCGTTGAACTCAGCACGTGGCACGTGCTGAGTTTGATGCGTTGTTCCTGTGACTTCAGAAATCAAAAGCAAGAAATTGAAATCAAAGCCTGTAAAAGAAAGATGACGGCAAATAGCAAGAGTCACAAGGGTGAAGAACAAAATGTTAAGGTGGCTGAACACAGTTTTCGCGCGCGCTTTTGCTGATGCAATTCAGCGCGCGCGCAAGGATTGCAAAAAACTAACATGCCGTCAATAGAGCGGTCGTCTTATTTACTCAACACGCATCCGCACTATCTGTGCTATTTTTCTCTATAGTTGGCGCAGTGTATTGAGAGCTTTAATCTTTTATTACAAAGACATGTTAGAAAAGTTAACAGTGCAAAGAACCCAGCAATTCTCAGCTTTTTCGTCGTTACCGAGAGAACCCGGTTAAATGCAGCGCATGCGTGGTAAGTCAAAAAATTGCGATTGAATGAAAAATTGCTTTCTCGGATATATGCCTATTTTTTGAGAACCACTCATTAGAATTTCACGAGA
>NC_142526.1:7402500-7477500 GCF_964205215.1 Stylophora pistillata | reverse complement strand
AAGGGTGATTCTCGCTGAATTCACTTGAAGGGTCAATGGCAGCTTTGACAAACGTTTAAAAGTCTCGCTTTTGTTGGATGTTACAAAAACCAGGAACGGGGAATGGAGAATGAAAGTGAGGAATGGAGAATGAAAGTGAGGAATGGGGAGCGGGAATGGGGAATAAAGAACGGGGAACAAATAACAAGGAACGAGGAACGATGAACGAAAAACGACGAACGGGGAACGACAAATAGGGAACAAGAAACGAGGAACAAGGATCGTGGAACAAGGAACGAGGAACGAGGAACGGGGAAAGACAAACGGGGAACAAAGAAAGAGGAACGAGGAACGGGGAGCGAGAGACAGGGAATCGGGGAGTCTGGTGCTCAGACTCTTTTTCTTGTCATTTGCTATTTTGAAGTGTTATACGGATTACCGCTATACTTTCGAACCTCAGATTCTCGTTCCAGATTTCCTTTTCCCCGTTTCTGATTTTCATAAAATGTACGAATGTAAAATCTCTTTCATAACGGTTGGGTTATCAACGCATCTTTGGTCTGCACAGTCAGCTACTGCTGCTGTTCGGGATGAGTAAACTTGATATGCTCTAGCCTGTGAATGGACCGATCAATTCGAAACTTCAACAACCATCATAGGCTCCCTCGAGCAACCCATGGGCATTTAACTGTCGTCTGTATCTAGAAAGAAGGGAATTTGAACCTCGCTTGGGTAGGATGGGGAATTTGAACCGATGTGTCGAGCGGAATCCGTGTTTTCAAAATTTTTGAAGTGGAAGTTTCAAGTTAAAAAGTCTGCTTTCGTGAGCGAATGGCTAGGAAGAAACTTTTCACATCTTAGGATGATGCCTTTAAGCGAAAAAACCCAACAGTAGCACCAAAAACTAATTCCTGACTTTGTTAATTCTATAACATACTTTGATCACTCAAAGAATCCTTGAACAGAAAGTTATGCTTAAGTGGGGCATTTGAACACAATTTTGGCACGTGGGGGCGGGGGGAACGAGAATTTGAACGAATCAGTCTTTAAAAGCTCCAATATCGGGGGGTTTACCCCAGGGTGGATGTGGAAGTTTCAAATTGATCGACGCCAAATGAGTTCTTTTATTACTGCGTTAAGCGTACATAAAAGAAACACTTACGCTAAAACCAGCCAATGAAAAGTAGTTCGAAAATTGCATAGTTTTTTGTTACCCATATCCTACAGTAGGACGCCCGAGAATGGCCGATGAACACAAAGACTTTCCAAACCAGTTTTCAAAGAGTATCATTTTGAAAAAGCACCGACTTTTAGACGCTCCGTTTTCCGCAAGGACAAGTGAAAAAGGAGGCTCCTAAACCGTCTACCGAAAAATGCGTCCCATATACTGTCGCTCCTTTCTGTGTTTTCTGGTGTTTCATTGCTGAGGATAATCACAAATGCATCGCTGTGGATAATCGACAGCAAAACGAAAACACTGAGTTTGGATGAAAATATCAACCTTCCTTCACTGGCATTTTTGAAAATGCCCTATTGTGAAACGCCCTTAGTGAAATCTAATACATCGTCAGTGCATGCGAAACAAGTGAAAATTCAAAACAAATATGGCGGCGCGAATCTTTTTTCGTCTACGCTACTTTTGTCTTATTTTGTTAGAAGTTTGCCTGCCAGCGTGTATTTGATGTATTCAACGGCCACTGCGTATGCAGGAGACAGAAACAAAGATAAAGAAGACTATTCTCGGCAACACAAAGGCTGCTACGCATCTAAACGAAAAATCCAATTTGAACAAATCTCATGATATCGAAAAAAGTGAGAACCCAAGTGAAAGAATATCTGCCTGAAGAAAGGAAAGACTAAAAACCTCCAAGGAAAATGATATTATTTAACCAGAAGTTATGAGTAAGTACTTCAAGGTGAGCTCAAGAGGCTGTCTTGACGCCCATTAAATGATTTTCTGACCAGTAAACGTCTATAAACATCAGATCCTAGGTGCTCGCGCGAGCGCACTCAATATTGCGCGGTAGCCTTAACAAATATTGAGCAACTGTCCATGTTATAGAATCCGGATTTTTAAATGCACAAGAACGCGCGTGTGAACTGCTAACTTTACGAGGGCAATTGCATGAAAATAAGTCCGGTGACCCCTTCCTTTTATTGTTCCAATGTAACATTATCAATGAATAGAATCATCAGAAAAAATTCTGGTAAATTCTACGGAAGGAAAGTTCGCACCGTGAGAAAATTGGCTTTTTCTATATTTTATGAAACTCCGCCCTCTAGAATCTTTCTTAAATCTTTGTGCATTATCACTATTATTTGAGCAACAAGCTAAAAAATGAGTCTGAATACTCCTTTGGAAACGTTGCCATGGAAACCAATGGTGACGAAATGACATTTTGGATAATCAATGATTATATAATTCAACCTCGTAAAAGTGTTCAACTGGCCTTGGTCAGTCTTTTTGTTGTATTCTTTCATATTTACAAACCATCAAAAAGATGGAACTGGTACTAGCCAATTAAGTTATTAGCATCTTATTAGTTGAGAGATTGGCGTGTGTTTTCATGACCAATTACAATTTTACTATAGTCCACATCCGGACAATGATTTTAAATGCAGACAGAATTACCCACACTTTTAAATGTGTTCAAGACTGACTACGAACTTCAATACAGGTGAAAGCTTCACTGGTACTATTCATCAATAAGTTACAATAGAAGGATATCAGTACTGTACCTCTTTAGAGAGAGCCTTTCAATCACTTATATCCGAAAATTTCAGCAATTTTGTCATGACAATAGGATGTACTGCAGTTGCTCTCTATTGTAAAAATAATGTGGGCTTGAAAATATTCCATTCTCATGCAAGGGATATTTATGGTAGAAGCCATCCTCAAGGTACATGTGTGCTTCTTGAAGTATCATGCCAGAAGAGCTTAGTACATTATTTTCAGAGTATACATAACAATGATATATTTGAATTAAAAGGGGTTAAAATTAATCAAGTTCAAAATAGTACCCTTTTTTCAGAGTCATGGCTGTGAAATAGACTTATCCATGACCGGCAATGACGAAATTGCGTGATGACAGTTAATAAGAATATGGCAGTCCCCTCAAGATAACTCCAGATGTGCGGTGTTCAAAGCCCGAGTTCACGCAGCTATGCGTCTAGTTCTTCTATATGCGATGTAACGCAGCCATTTATTTTTCCAAATTATTTTAGTTGCGCCAAGAGCTTTTAAACTGTTGTAATATTTGTCCGACAGAATAAATATGTAAATTCATTCAGGAAAAGTGAAAATAACAGGCGAAAGCCACAGATCCGTAAGAGAACGACAGCTCATCTTTTAAAACAAACACGAGCCTCGTTCAGTTTCCTGGTCGTTTGATTAGTGAAACCAGAAGTTGGAAACTGAAAGAAAAACTTATCCTGTCAATCTTAACTATAAATAAAGAAGCATTCTCGTCTAAGCGTGAGGTGAAGCAGGCTGGATATTCAATGAGTTCCTTTTCTTAGCGTTGGTAATGATTATAATCGATATCGTGTTCTTAAAATTTGACTTGCCTCGTGTCCTATTAAACCCTCCACCTGACAGAGTTGATTCACAAATGGTTTCTCCTTTTCAGCATCAAAACATTATCATGCGAACAGGTGCTGAGAATACACAAACTGATCAGCTTTAGGATGCCATCTTGACCCAACATCGAATTCTCTTCGCTGAAGAAAGTTTTTGGTACCAAGGTGGAATAATTGCAAATCAGTTCTTGGAGATGAAGGTTTAAGGGTTCAAGAGTTTAAAGTTTAAGATCTATGTCAAACTTTGCAACAGAAAGTCTTCCTCAATATCTGAGATTGTTTGAATCTCTTGTATTCCTAGTCTATCACTGATTAAAACAAGTTTCTGTAGAAATTATTTTTGATTGTTTAAAAATAGAAAACAATTTTTTTTTAATTTTAGTTATTTTTTTTTAGCCGTTTTCCACATAAACAAACTGTTAAAGTTTGATGCGTTCAGTTCGCGTGACTTCAGAAATAAAAAGCAAGAAATTGAAATAAAAATCTGTAAAAGAAAGATGAAGGCAAATAACAAGAGTCACGCGGGTGAAGAACAAAATGTTAACTTGATCGATTAAAAAAAATGACAGAGAATCTCAGTTAAATTATTTAGACCACTGAAAGAACAAATCGTCAGCAAGTCTAAGAGCGTCTCAGTGGGGTGATGATGTTTATGGCCAGCGGTTGGAATTTCGGGCATATTACCGCTAACGGTTAATTACTTTCGGTTGTGATGGACAAAATAGTTTTTATGGCTAGTTTTTTCTACGCTCAACGGTTAATCGTTTTTGTTGTTTAACGGTTAAACCCATCGAGAATCTCGTTTCAAAGATTGCTTTCCCGTTTAAATCCTCTACCACCGAATATAACCAAGTTTTTGTCAGAATTAAGAAAAAGAAAAGAGTTATATATTAACACAAAATCAAGCACACAGATTACGAGAATAACGAAAAGTATCAAATAGGGGAGTATCAGTTGACCTAGTACCAAATTCTCCTAACTGACTTCATAAGGATTATATGGCAGACAGCAAGGAGAATTATTACCGAAATATCAGGACTGAAAGGGTTAATAATTAACAATTACTCCGCGAGCGCGCGTTGGATATGAGATGATGGATAGCCAACAAGGGGCGTAGCTCCGAGTTGGCTATAATCATCTCATATCCAACAAGCGCGCGTGGAATAATTGTATCATTAAAAACGTTAAATTAAATTATTAAATTTTATTAAATTCTTAGCTCCCTTTTAATTTTAAGCTAACGCGTACGCTTACCATATTTGTAGATTATGGTATATTAGCTCATATACCATAATGGCTAAGCCAATAAAAAGTCTTGACGTATATAAGAACGATCCTTCGCAGTAAAGCACTATTTGAGCAATAGTGGAAATCAGACCTGAAAAAAAAAAAAAAAAAAAAATTTCAGGCCTGTACGGGATTCGAACCACTGACCTCTGCGATACTAGTGCAGCGCTCTACCAATTGAGCTAACAAGCCAACTGGGAGCAGGTTAATTCGATATAAACCCGTAGATGATAAATCGAACAACAACAAACATATGAAACATATGAGTGAACTGCGGTTATGAGACGTATATAAGAACGATCCTTCGCAGTAAAGCACTATTTGAGCAATAGTGGAAATCAGACCTGAAAAAAAAAAAAAAAAATTTCAGGCCTGTACGGGATTCGAACCACTGACCTCTGCGATACTAGTGCAGCGCTCTACCAATTGAGCTAACAAGCCAACTGGGAGCAGGTCCCAGTTGGCTTGTTAGCTGCACTAGTATCTGCGATACTAGTGCAGCGCAGATACTAGTGCAGCGCTCTACCAATTGAGCTAACAAGCCAACAGGGACCTGCTCCCAGTTGGCTTGTTAGCTCAATTGGTAGAGCGCTGCACTAGTATCGCAGAGGTCAGTGGTTCGAATCCCGTACAGGCCTGAAATTTTTTTTTTTTTTTTTTTTTTTTTTTTTCAGGTCTGATTTCCACTATTGCTCAAATAGTGCTTTACTGCGAAGGATCGTTCTTATATACGTCTCATAACCGCAGTTCACTCATATGTTTCATATGTTTGTTGTTGTTCGATTTATCATCTACGGGTTTATATCGAATTAATTTGATGACCTGCTCCCAGTTGGCTTGTTAGCTCAATTGGTAGAGCGCTGCACTAGTATCGCAGAGGTCAGTGGTTCGAATCCCGTACAGGCCTGAAATTTTTTTTTTTTTTTTTCAGGTCTGATTTCCACTATTGCTCAAATAGTGCTTTACTGCGAAGGATCGTTCTTATATACGTCTCATAACCGCAGTTCACTCATATGTTTCATATGTTTGTTGTTGTTAAAAAGTCTTGAATTGAATTTACCAATGATTCAGAAATTAATAGTTAACAATATACTAGGATGAGAAAATCAAATCTTTCTTGACTTATGAGATTGTTTGAAATTCGGAATCTTCTGTCATAAATTTTTCATTGAGTATCGATCAGAAATATTTCAGTTTTCAGAGACGAGAGAAGAACATTACTCCAGTTTATTTATCCTCTTACCTTACAAACACATATAAATCGTGTCTTTTTCGGTGTTAATTCTGAACTTATGACAAATGAAATTAAAATAATGAAACCTGATCATAAAACACAAATTAATAATTACCAATATGCTAGGATGAAAAAATCGAATCTTTCTCGACTATGAGATTGTTTGAAATTTGGAATCTTCTGTCATAAATTTTTAATTTTTCGATCCGGAATATTTCAGTTTTCAGAGACGAGAGAAGAAAAATATAAAAACAAAATTATATAAATCGCGACTTTTTCGGTGTTTATTTTGAACTTATGACAAACCAAACTAAAATCAAGAAACTGAAAAAAAAAAAAGACATTTTCTGCGAAACAAAGCCGGATTTGAGAAAAATAACCCAAGTGAAGTCAAATTACAATGTGTATTACAAAGTACGTAAATTATTACAAAATACCGAAACCATTATTACAAAATGCGTACGTTTTCTCTGGTAGTTTTCCCCCGAAATAACTTTCTTATTAGCTATGAAATCTTCGAAATTGGTGTAAGGGATGAAGGTTATTTTTATTGTCCTCTCAAAGCTTTTCCACCAGGTTGAGATAGCATGGCCTTGTATTGATATGATATCTTGTAAAAAAAATGCGTGTATTTCATCGTTGCTGATATAAATTCTCTTTTCTGTTGGAGGTTTCTCCTTTAAGAAACAGAAATGAGGAAACAGAACGCATAAGATGTTATGGTAATTTTTAGGAATTTGATCTTTGCAATAACCATTGTTATTATTTTACAGATCAGGGTTGTAGCAGCATTTTGTAATAAAGGCGAGTTACGCATTTTGAAAAGAAGGCTGTAACATTTTGCAATAATCGTCGGCCCACGCACTTTGTAACAACACCCTAAGCAAATTGTACGATGTTGCTCCCGCAAAAATGATCATTATTACACAGTGTAGGTATTTTCGGTTTTTTTCTTCCAAAAAAAAGGTTTCTCAAATATTTTTATGGTCCTTGTCTCGTTGGCAGTTATCGGTGAGTCAATTTTTTATAGTCCCCTCCTTATTCATACTCTGATGGCGACAGCTGAGCCCCACTGTTTCCTCTGCTAAAACTCATGTGACCCTCCAAAATCCTGCACCCTCCTGCCCCCCCCTTGTTAAAAATAATGACGTGTCTTTTAGATGGCAGAAGGATAAATAAACAATTTTAAATTGGTTCATATTAACACTGATTGACCTCCCCTGATTCCTTTTACTGATGTTTCATCTGCAAGCCATTGAGATAAAATGTATCAAAAGTATCTCGGATTTAGAACTTCGCTTTTTGATTCATTGAGTTGACCGTTAGATTTCTTTCACAGGACACTTATTTTTTCAACCACCACATGGGCTTATATTGGGCAGACAGTGAAACCTACAGATAGAATGATTTTGTTAAACATCCTCTAATGAAGGATAAAAAATTTATATTTTCTTATATGGGACGCAACAGAGTCATTATTTTTCCGAATTACTGTAGTTACGCCGGGAGCTGTTATTTTCTCCATATATTTTCTGACACAATGAAAACGTTAATTCATTCGGGAAAAGGGAAAATAATGAGCGGAAGCCATTGAACTATAAAAGAAAGACAGCTCACCTTTTAAAACAAACACGTGTGCGTTTTGTATCCTGGTCGTTTGGTTAGTGCCAGAAGTTGGAAACTGAAAGAAAAACTTATCCCGTCAGTCTTGAATGTAAACATGCGTTCTTGTCCAAGCGCGAGGTGGATATTCGGCGAGTTTCTTTTTCTAAGCGTTTGTAATCATCGAGACTAAGAGGTAATCCATAAAGAACGCCAAAGAGGTTACCACCTAGCCCTTCGTGGCTCAATTCAGTGCAGAAGAGAGTTAATTCAGTGCAGAAGAGGGTTAATTCAGTGTAAAGATAGAAACAAACCAGACATTCTGATTGGTCAGAATGATTGGTCAATGTCAAGGTCAATGTCAAAGTCAATGTCAAGGTCAATGTCACTTGCAGGGTTTGAATAAATTAATTTTTGCACCAGAAGCACGCGCTTTTCTTCTGCGTAGTTATAAGGAGCTACCTCGTATTTTTCATATATATTATTAATACATAATCGCATGATTTTCTCGTGCAATTTGGAATAAATAAGCACTTGTAAATTTTTTCAGACCACAAATTGCACTCGCCCTACGGGCTCATGCAATTTTGTTAGTCTCTGAAAAAATTTACTCGTGCTTAGTTATTCCAAATTGCACTCGAAATCATGTGATTACCTGTACAAATTGCACTCCACTCAGTTCAATTACCATTGTTGATTAACAAATGGTAAACAAGACAGCACACTCTATTGAGTTATGATGCACGCGGGAGGTTGCTAAGCACAAAAGAAGCGTCAGAGTCGCGCGAGGCGATAGCCGAGAGCGACTCAGCAAACCTCCCAAGTGCATCCATAACTCAATAGTGTACGATGTGGTGTTGATCATTTTTTTTTTAACATAACATTGATACATTGCAACAAAAGAGTTCCCTTTTATTTAGAAAATCTGATCAGAAAAAACAAGCGCTCGCGGAAAAATAGTCTTAGCATTTGCTTACGTCAGCAGCATACACCCATGGGCCAATAGTAGATGCTGAATTAACCAATCAGAGCGCGCGCTCTGCCTTAGTTATGTTATAAAATTTGATTTGCCTTATTTAACCCCCACATGTCAGAGTTGATTTACAAATAGCTTCTCCGGTTCAATATCAAAAGCATTATCATGCAAACAGGTGATGAGAATACGCAAAGTGATCAGCAGTAAGGATGTTATCTTGATCCAACATCAAATTCTCTTCACTTTTTTTAAAGGAAATGTATGTGACCAAGAAGGGAGAATTGATAATCCGATTTTGGAGGTGAAGGTTTAAGGGTAGCAAAAACCAGTTTATTTTGTTTACAAATCTATGTTCGCGTCAAACTTTATAACGGAAAATTTTCCTCAATTTCTGAGGTTGTTTGGATCTCTTGCATTCCTATCACTGATTAGATCAAGTTTCCATATAAATCATTTTAGAATGTTTAAAAAAGGAAAATCAATTTTTTTTCTATTTTAACTCTTATTAGCTGCTTACCTTTCAAACAAACCGTTGAACTCGGCACGTGGCACGTGCAGAGTTTGATGCGTTGTTCTTGTGACTCCAGAAACCAAAAGCAAGAAATTGAAGTAAAAACCTGTAAAGAAAGATGAATGCAAATAGCCAGAGTCACGTGGATGAAGAGCAAAATGATAACGTGATCGATAAAAAAAAAATGACAGAGAATCTCAGTTTAATTATTTAGACCACTGAAAGAACAAATCGTCAGCAGGTCTAGGCGGGTCTCAGTGGGGTGATGGTGTTTATGGCCAGCGGCTGGAATCTCGGGCATATTACGGCAACGGTTAATTATTTTCGGTTGCGATGAACAAGATAATTTTTATGGCTAGTTTTTTCTACGCTTAACGGTTAATCGTTTTTGTCGTTTTACAACTAACGGTTAAACCCATCGAGAACCTCGTTTCAAAGATTGCTTTCACGTTTAAATCCTCTATCACCAAATATAACCAAGTTTTTGTCCGAATTAAGAAAAAAAGGAGCGTGGATGAATCATTTTTTAAGCTACTTACCAAACAAAATACGTAGAAGTTTCCAAGTTTAGTATCCTGATCGTTTTGTGAACGAAACCAAAACCGTGCCTGTAAAACATATTATTTATGAAAATAACCAGTGCCCTAACAATGTTTGAACATGATCTTAAAACAAATATTAACCCTTGAATTCCCATGAGTGATCAGGATAGAATTTCTCCTAAGAATATCACCACAAAATCAAACACACAAGTTATGACAATAAAGAAAAGTATCAAATAGGGGAGTATCAGTTGACCTAATTCCAGATTCTCCTAACTGACTTCATAAGAATTATATGGCAGACAGTATACGTTTCATAACCGCAGTTCATACATATGTTTCATATGTTTGTTGTTGTTTGATTTATCATCTACGGGTTCATGTCGAATTAATTTGATGGCCTGCTCTCAGTTGGCTTGTTAGCTCAATTGGTAGAGCGCTGCACTAGTATCGCAGAGGTCAGTGGTTCGAGTCCCGTACAGGCCTGAAATTTTTTTTTTTCAGGTCTGATTTTCACTATTGCTCAAATAGTGCTTTACTGCGAAGGATCGTGCACATATACGTTTCATAACCGCAGTTCATACATATGTTTCATATGTTTGTTGTTGTTTGATTTATCATCTACGGGTTCATGTCGAATTAATTTGATGGCCTGCTCTCAGTTGGCTTGTTAGCTCAATTGGTAGAGCGCTGCACTAGTATCGCAGAGGTCAGTGGTTCGAGTCCCGTACAGGCCTGAAATTTTTTTCAGGTCTGATTTTCACTATTGCTCAAATAGTGCTTTACTGCGAAGGATCGTGCACATATACGTTTCATAACCGCAGTTCATACATATGTTTCATATGTTTGTTGTTGTTTGATTTATCATCTACGGGTTCATGTCGAATTAATTTGATGGCCTGCTCTCAGTTGGCTTGTTAGCTCAATTGGTAGAGCGCTGCACTAGTATCGCAGAGGTCAGTGGTTCGAGTCCCGTACAGGCCTGAAATTTTTTTCAGGTCTGATTTTCACTATTGCTCAAATAGTGCTTTACTACGAAGGATCGTGCACATATACGTTTCATAACCGCAGTTCATACATATGTTTCATATGTTTGTTGTTGTTTGATTAAGAATTTATCGAGCGATATTTCACACTCAGCGTGTGCGTGACATCAGTCACGCAGTCGACACAGTAAGATGGCGTTGTTAAAGTACTCTTTAAAAGGATTTTTACTTTTTGGAATAATACATTTATCCAGCGCTGTATTACCGCCTTACGTTGGCAATGGCTTGCCTAATACTCTCCAAAGGATCGATATCATTCATCACTACTTTTCTCTTGATCTGGGTTACTCAGAGATCCACGGTTTTCTTCTGTGACTTCAAGGAATTAAAATAGGCTTGCGCCAGCTGTAACGAGTGCTTATGCGTCAGGGTCTATTTTTTTTTTAATATGAATTAGTGAGCAGCCTTTCTACAAGTATTAGTTTTAGCTAAAACCGTGTCCCCATAGTTATTTTTCTCACCTTGCCTTACACGTTTTAAATTTTTTACAACTTCGCCTTTTCCTATTCGTAAGTCCGGCCAAGCCTCTGTGGTCATTGGCCCGCGTAATAGCCACCAACTTTGGCTTATAATTAAGTGCAGCCGTCTAGTTATGCTTGTAATATTCTGTGAATAACAATTCCACGACAGTTAGACGAAACGCGTTGGAGAATAAAGAAGTTTTACAACTAATATAAAGTGCTGCGATAATTTCTATTTATCGCGCGATAAGAAAAGATGCGGCATGTCCTCTATAGGCCACCCTAGAAAACACGTATTAATAATAACCATTATTAAAAACTAGATCATTGGATAATGCAATTCAAGACTTTTTATTCGCTTAGCCGTTATGGTATATCAGCCAATATGCCATAATCTACAAATATGGTAAGAGTACGTGTCAGCTTAAAATTAAAAGGGAGCTAAAAATTTGATAAAATTTAATAATTTAAGTTAACCTTTGTTAATAAAACAATTATTCAACTCGCGCTTGTTGGATATGAGATGATAGATAGCCAACGAGGCGCGTAGCGCCGAGTTGGCTATAATCATTTCATAACCAACGCGCTCGTGGAATAATTGTTAATTATTTATTATATGGCTGTGTCTCACAAGGACTGGGAACTACTGAATTCACGAATTTGATTGGCTGAAATCAATGTTGAAAGCGGTCTAGATTTTCCCATCTATACTGGCAGCTAGACCGGTCTAGAAAAAAAAGGAACAAACAATATAAAAAATTGGCATAAAAGACACAGCTATATAATAAATATCTTATTAACCGAGCTAGGTCGATCTGTATGGATGAATCTTGACCTCGGTCGCTGGTACAGATCTTACTGCGTTCGGTCTGTACTGGCGACCTCGGTCAAGATTCTCCCATGCAGACCTCCCGCTCGGTTAATAAGAACTAAATTTACAAGGATGAAAATATCAAATCTTTCTAGACTTATGAGATTGTTTCAAATTCGGAATCCTGTCATGATGTTTTTCACGGAGTTTCGATCTGAAATATTTCAGTTTTCGAGAGAAGAGAGAAAAACATTACTCAAGTTTATTTATCCTCTTACCTTACAAAGATATATAAATCGTGTCTTTCTCGGTGTTACTTGACAAACGAATCTAAGAAACTTGGTCTTAAAAGACAGATTAATTGTTAACAATTATTCCACGAGTGCGCGTTGGATATGAGATGATGGATAGCCAACGAGGCGCGTAGCGCCTAGCTGGCTATAGTCATCTCACATCCAACAAGCGCGAGTGGAATAGTTGTTTTATTTAAAAAAACGCCCGCAAGATACAAGACAAATCTTCTCGACATTATTTTGTAAGAAGAAGCCGTATGTTACAAAGTACAGATATTAGATTACGGTATATTGGCTCATATACCATAATGGCTAAGCCAATAAAAAGTCTTGAATTGTATTATTCAATGATCCAGTTTTTGAAAATTATCAATATACTAGAATGAAAAAAATCGAATCTTTCTCCACTGAGATTTTTTGAAACTCGGAATACTCTGTCATAATTTTTTTTTTCCCCAAAGCGGTTTCGATCAAAATAAAAATAAAAAAATATATCAATCGTGATATTTCTGGTGTTTATTCTTATGACCGTGTACGAAACTAAAATAAAGAAATCGAAAAAAATTCCTGTTAAACAAAGACAGGAGAAAAATAACCTGAGTGAAGACAGATAATGACCCTCATCAGTAAAATAATAACAATGGTAATAACAATAATCAAATCCCTAAAATATATCATAACATCTTCTCCGTTCTGTTTCCTCATTTCTGTTTCTTAAAAGAGAAACCTCCGACAGAGGAGAGAAGTCATATCACCAACGATGAAACGCGCGTATTTTTTTTTACAAGATATCATATTAGTACAAGGCTTTGCTATCTCCTTTGTTTAACCCGGTGAAAAAACTGCGAGATGACAGTAAAAATAATCTTCATCTCTAACACCAATTTCAAAGATTCACTAGAGTACTAGCAACTAAGAAAGTTATTTAGGGAGAAACTGGATGAGGAAACGTACACATTTTGTAATAATGATTTCGGCATATTGCAATAACTTACTCACTTTGTAATACACACTGCAATATCCTATTGTATTTAAGGCGAGTAATGCATTTTGTAATGATGGCTGTAGCACTTTGTAATAATCTTCGGTTTACGCAATTTGTAACAACATCCAATATCAAATTGTAAAATGTTGCTATTGCAAAAAAATATATTATACACAGATTGGGTATTTTCGGTTTCCCTCCTCTGAATAGTGACTTCTCAAGCATAAAGCTTTCAAGGAATAAGGGAAAACACGTTTGCAGTAATGGTAACAAAAATGTATACAACAGTAAATGGCACTTTGAAAAGCGTACTGGCTGTGTACACATTTGGCAAGATCACATTTTTGCTCGCCATATCTTCCACAAAATAACAATGTAAATGAACTTCCATGAAAATACTCGTTTTCCTTTGGAATCTAATGGAGTCAATGTCATTAAGAATATAACACTGCTGCGTGTTTTCCGCAAACAATCGTAATGAAGAATATTAGATCTCACCTCAAAAAAGGCTCAGAATCAGATTTCTTGCATTGATGAAGGGTGATTCTCGCTGAATTCACTTGAAGGGTCGATGGCAGCTTTGACAAACGTTTAAAAGTCTCGCTTTTGTTGGATGTTACAAAAACCAGAAACGGGGAACGGAGAATAGAGAAAGAGGAGTGGGGAGGGGGAATGGGGAATAAAGAACGAGAAACGACGAACGAGGAACGAGAAACGAGGAACGGGGAACGACAAACGGTAAACAAGGAAAGAGGAACGAGGAACGGGGAAAGACAAACGGGGAACAAAGAAAGAGGAACGAGGAACGGGGAGCGAGAGACGGGGAATCGGGGACTCTGGTGCTCAGACTCTCTTTCCTTGTCATTCTCCATTTAAGAAGTGTTATACGGATTACCGCTATACTTTCGAACCTCAGGTTCTCGTTCCAGATTTTATTTTTCCCGTTCCTGATTTTCATAAAATGTACAAATGTAAAATCGCTTTCATAACGGTTGGGTTATCAACGCATCTTTGGTCTGCACACTCAGCTACTGCTGTTGTTCGGGATGAGTAAACTTGAACTGCTCTAGGCAGTGAATGGACCGATCAATTCGAAACTTCAACAACCATCATCGGCTCCCCCGAGCAACCCATGGGCATTTAACTGTCGTCTGTATCTAGAAAGAAGAGAATTTGAACCTCGCTTGGGTAGGATGGGGAATTTGAACCGATGTGTTGAGCGTAATCCGTGTTTTTAAAATTTTTGAAGTGGAAGTTTCAAGGTAAAAGTCTGCTTTCGGGAGCGAATGGCTAGGAAGAAACTTCTCACATCTTAGAATGATACCTATAAGCGAAAAAAAACCAACACTAATACCAAAAACTAATTCGTGACTTTGCTTAATTCTATAACATACGTTGATCACTCAAAGAATCCTTGAAGAGAAAGTTATGCTTAAGTGGGGCGTTTGAACACAATTTTGGCCCGTGGGGGAAACGAGAATTTGAACGAAGCAATCTTTAAAGGCTCCAATATCGGGGGGTTTACCCCAGGCTGGATGTGGAAGTTTCAAATTGATCGACGCCAAATGAGTTCTTTTATAACTGCGATAAGCGTACATAAAAGATACACTTACTCTAAAATCAGCTAATGAAAAGTTGCACATCCACACTTATGACGAGTTGTAGTTCGAAAATTGCATAGTTTTTTGTTACCCATAACCTACAGTAGGACGCCCGAGAATGGCCGATGAACACTAAGACTTTCCAAACCAGTTTTCAAAGAGTATCATTTTGAAAAAGCACCGACTTTTAGACGCTCCGTTTTCTGCAAGGACAAGTGAAAAAGGAGGCTCTTAAACACGTCTACCGAAAAATGTATCCCAAATACTGTTGCTCCTCTCTGTGTTTTCTAGTGTTTATTGCTGAGGATAGTCACAAATGCATCGCTGTGGATAATCGACAGCAAAACGAAAACACTGAGTTTGGAAGAAATTATCAACCTTCCTTCACTGGCATTTTTTAAAACGCCCTATTGTGAAACGCCCTTAGTGAAATCTAATACATCGTCAGTGCATGCGAAAGAAGTAAAAATTCAAAACAAATATGGCGGCCCGAATCTTTTTTCGGTCTACGCTACTTTTGTCTTTATTCGTTAGAAGTTTGCCTGCCAGCCTGTATTTGATGTATTCAACGGTCACTGCGTATGCAGGAGAAAGAAACGAAGATAAAGAAGAGTATTCTCGGCAACAGAAAGGCTGCTACGCATCTAAACGAAAAATCCAATTTGAAAAAAATCTCACGATAGCGAAAAAAGTGAGAACCCAAGTGAGAGAATATCTACCTAAAGAAAGGAAAGAGTATAAACCTCCAAGGAAAACTATATAATTTAGCCAGAAGTTATGAGTAAGTACTTCAAGGTGAGCTCAAGAGGCTGTCTTGACGCCCATTAAATGATTTTCTGACCAGTAAAGGTCCGTAAACATCAGATCGTAGGTGCTCGCGCGAGCACACTCAATAGTGAGCGGTAGCCCCAACAAATCTTCAGCAACTGTCGATGTTATAGAATCCGGATTTTTAAATGCGCGAGAACGCGCAAGAGAATTGCTAAACTTGCGAAGGCAATTGCATGAAAACAAGTCCGGTGACCCCTTCCTTTTATTTCTCCAATATAACATTATCATTGAATAGAATCGTCAGAAAAAATCCTGGTAAATTCTACGGAAGGAAGTTCGCACCGTGAGATAATTGGCTTTTTCTATATTTTATGAAACTCCGCCCCGTAGAATCTTTCTTGAATCTTTGTGCATTATCACTATTATTTGAACAACAAGCCTGAAAAATGAGTCTGAATACTCCTTTGGAAGCGTTGCTATGGAAACCAATGTTGACAAAATGACATTTGGATAATCAATGATTATATAATTCAACCTCGTAAAAGTGTTCAACTGGCCTTGGTCAGTCTTTTTGTTGTATTCTTTCATATTTACAAACCATCCAAAAGACGGAACTGGTACTAGCCACCTTAAGTTATTAGCATCTGATTGGTTGAGAGATTGGCGTGTGTTTTCATGACCAATCACAAAGCGAAGTAAGGAAGAAACAGAGCCAGCTAGGATTACATTCGACACTCAATTGAACATTACTCTATCAGTAACACTAGCAAAACAAAGTAATGAGCTTCAAGATAGGCTCGGATAGCAAATTTCATGAGTGATAGTCGTTATATATCGCCGGGGGGGAGAGGGGGGGTTGGAGGATTTTCATCGTTTTTCCATAAACCTCAGCTGATTCTCCACTAAGGCGTTGAATAATTTTTGTCTCTTCTGTCATAGGCAGTTAATTTTCAGTCAATTTTCTATAGTCCCCCCTCCCCCCCCCAGGCAATGATTTTTAACGCAGACAGAATTACCCACACTCTTAAATGTGTTCGAGACTGACTACGAACTTCAATACAGTGAATGCTACACTGGTACTATTCGTCAATAAGTTACAATAGAAGGATATCAGGACTGTATCTCCTTAGATAGAGCCTTTCAATCACTTATATCCGAAAATTTCAACAATTTTGTCATGACGATAGGATGTACTGCAGTTGCTCTCTATTGTAAAAATAATGTGGGCTTGAAAATATTCGATTCTCATGCAAGGGATATTTATGGTAGAAGCCCTCCTCAAGGTACATTTGTGCTGCTTGAAGTATCATCACAGAAGAGCTTAGTACAACATTTTCAGAGTATACATAACAATGATATATTTGACTTGAAAGGAGTTAAAATTAATCAAGTTCAAAATAGCACCCTTTTTTCAGTGTCATGGCTGTGAAATAGACTTATTCAAGACCGGAAATGACGAAATTACGTGATGACAGTATATGGGAATATGGCAGTCCCCTAAAGATAACTCCAGATGTGCGATGTTGAAAGCCCAAGTTCACGCAGCTATGCGTCTAGTTCTTTCTATATGCGATGTAACGGAACCATTTATTTTTCCAAATTATTTTAGTTGCGCCAAGAGCTTTTAAACTCTTCTAATATTTGTCAGACAGAATAAATATGTAAATTCATTCAGGAAAAGTGAAAATAACAGGCGAAAGCCCCAGATCCGTCAGAGAACGACACCTCAGCTTTTAAAACAAACACGTGCCGCGTTCAGTTTCCTGGTCGTTTGATAAGTGAAACCAGAAGTTGGAAACTGAAAGAAAAACTTAACCTGTCAATTTTAACTACAAATAGATAAGCATTCTCGTCTAAGCGTGAGGTGAAGAAGGCTGGATATTCACTGAGTTCCTTTTCTTAGCGTTTGTAATGATTATGATCGATATTGTGCTCCTAAAATTTGACTTGCCTTATGTCTTATTTAACCCTCCACCCGACAGAGTTGATTCACAAATGGCTTCTCGTTTTCAGCATCAAAACATTATCATGCGAACAGGTGCTGAGAATACACAAACTGATCAGCTTAAGGATGCCATCTTGACCCAACATCAAATTCTCTACGCTGAAGAAAAATTTGGTACCAAGGGGGAAAAATTGGGAATCAGATCTTGGAGATGAAGGTTTAAGGGTTCAAGGGTTTAAAGTTTAAAGTTTAAGATCTATGTCAAACTTTGCAACAGAAAGTCTTCCTCAATATCTGAGATTGTTCGGATCTCTTCTATTCCTAGTCTATCACTGATTAAAACAAGTTTCCGTAAAAATTTTCTGATTGTTTAAAAATAGAAAATAATTTTTTTTTTAATTTTAGTTTGTTTTTCTTTTTCAGCTGCTTTCCATATAAACAGTCCGATAAAGTTCGATGCGTTCAGTTCGCGTGACTTCAGAAATCAAAAGCAAGAAATTGAAATAAAAATCTGTAAAAGAAAGATGAAGGCAAATAACAAGAGTCACGCGGGTGAAGAACAAATTGTTAACTTGATCGATTAAAAAAAATGACAGAGAATCTCAGTAAAATTATTTAGACCACTGAAAGAACAAATCGTCAGCAGGTCTAAGAGCGTCTCAGTGGGGTGATGATGTTTATGGCCAGCGGTTGGAATTTCGGGCATATTACCGCTAGCGGTTAATTACTTTCGGTTGTGATGGACAAAATAATTTTTATGGCTAGTTTTTTTCTACGCTCAACGGTTAATCTTTTTTGTCGTTTTACGGCTAACGGTTAAACCCATCGAGAACCTCGTTTCAAAGATTGCTTTTACGTTTAAATCCTCTACCCCCGAATATAACCAAGTTTTTGTCAGAATCAAGAAAAAAAAATAATTATATATTAACACAAAATCAAGCACACAGATTACGAAAGTATAAAATAGGGGAGTAACTGATGATACTTGAAGCAGCACACATGTACCTTGAGGAGGGCTTCTACCATAATAGTCAGCCCACCCACTTTGTAACAACACCCTAAGCAAATTGTACGATGTTGCTCCTGCAAAAAAGATCATTATTACTCAGTGTAGGTATTTTCGGTTTTTCTCTTCCAAAAAAATGGTTTGTCAAATATTTTTATGGTTCTTGTCTCGTTGGCAGTTATTGGTCAGTCAATTTTTTATAGTCCCCTCCTTATTCATACTCTGATGGCGACAGCTGAGCCCCACTGTTTCCCCGCTAAAACTCATGTGACCCTCCAAAATCCTCCACCCTCCTGCCCCCCCTTGTCAAAAATAATGACGTGTCTTTTAGATGGCAGAAGGATAAATAAAAAATTTTAAATTGGTTCATATTAACACTGATTGACCTCCCCTGATTCCTTTTACTGATGTTTCATCTGCAAGCGATTGAGATAAAATGTATCAAAAGTATCTCGGATTTAGAACTTCGCTTTTCGATTCATTGAGTTGACCGTTAGATTTCTTTCACAGGACACTTATTTTTTCAACCACCACATGGGCTTATTTTGGGCAGACAGTGAAACCTACAGATAGAATGATTTTGTTAAACATCCTTTCATGAAGGATGAAAAATTTATATTTTCTTACATGGGACGCGACAGAGTCATTATTTTTCCGAATTACTCTAGTTACGCCGGGAGCTGTTATTTTCTCCATATATTTTCTGACACAATGAAAACGTTAATTCATTCAGGAAAAGTGAAAATAATGAGCGGAAGCCATTCAACTATGAAAGAAAGACAGCTCACCTATTAAAACAAGCACGTGCGCGTTTTGTATCCTGGTCGTTTGGTTAGTGCCAGAAGTTGGAAACTGAAAGAAAAACTTATCCCGTCAGTCTTGAATGTGAACATGCGTTCTTGTCCAAGCGCGAGGTGGATATTCGGCGAGTTTCTTTTTCTAAGCGTTTGTAATGATCGAGACTAAGAGTTAATCCATAGAGAACGCCAAAGAGGTTACCACCTAGCCCTTCGTGGCTCAATTCAGTCCAGAAGAGAGTTAATTCAGTGCAGAAGAGGGCTAATTCAGTGTAAAGATAGAAACAAACCAGACATTCTAGTTGGTCAGAATGATTGGGCAATGTCAAGGTCAATGTCAAAGTCAATGTCAAGGTCAATGTCACTTGCAGGGTTTGAATAATTTATTTTTGCACCTGAAGCGCGCGCTTTTCTTCTGCGTAGTTATAAGCTACCTCGTATTTTTCGTGTATATTATTAATACATGATCACATGATTTTCTCGTGCAATTTGGAATAAATAAGCACTTGTAAATTTTTTCAAAGACCACAAATTGCACTCGCCCTACGGACTCATGCAATTTTGTTAGTCTCTGAAAAAATTTACTCGTGCTAAGTTATTCCAAATTGCACTCGAAATCATGTGATTACCTGTACAAATTGCACTCCACTCAGTTCAATTACCATTGTTAATTAACAAATGGTAAACAACACAGCGCATGCTATCGAGTTATGATGAGCGCGGGAGGTTGCTAAGCACAAAAGAAGCGTCAGAGTCGCGCGAGGCGATAGCCGAGAGCGACTCAGCAAACCTCCCAAGTGCATCCATAACTCAATAGTGTACGCTGTGGTGTTTACCATTTGTTTTATAACATAACATTGATACATTGCAACAAAAGAGTTCCCTTTTATTTAACAAATCTTACATGATCAGAAAAAACAAGCGCGCTGAAAAATAGTCTTAGCATTTGCTTACGTCAGCAGCATACACCCATGGGCCAATAGTAGATGCTGAATTAACCAATCTTAAAAAATTTGATTGGCCTTATTTAACCCCCACATGTCAGAGTTGATTTACAAATAGCTTCTCCTGTTCAATATTAAAAGCATTATCATGCAAACAGGTGATGAGAATACGCAAAGTGATCAGATGTATGTGACCAAGAAGGGAGAATTGCTCATCCGATCTTCGAGGTGATGGTTTAGGGGTAGCAAAAACCAGTTTATTTTGTTTACAAATCTATGTTCGCGTCAAACTTTATGACGGAAAATTATCCTCAATTTCTGAGATCGTTAGGATCTCTTGCATTCCTATCACTGATTAGATCAAGTTTCCATATAAATTATTTTAGAATGTTTAAAAAAGGAAAATCATTTTTTTATATTTTAATGCTTATTAGCTGCTTACCTTTCAAACAAACCGTTGAACTCGGCACGTGGCACGTGCAGAGTTTGATGCGTTTTTCGTGTGACTCCAGAAACCAAAAGCAAGAAATTGAAGTAAAAACCTGTAAAGAAAGATGAATGCAAATAGCCAGAGTCACGCGAATGAAGAGCAAAATGATAACTTGATCGATAAAAAAAAAAAAAAAATGACAGAGTATCACAGTTTAATTATTTAGACCACCGAAACAACAAATCGTCAGCATGTCTAGGCGGGTCTCAGTGGGGTGGTGGTGTTTATGGCCAGCGGTTGGAATCTCGGGCATATTACGGCAAGGGTTAATTATTTTCGGTTGCGATGAACAAGATAATTTTTATGGCTAGTTTTTTCTACGCTTAACGGTTAATCGTTTTTGTCGTTTTACAACTAACGGTTAAACCCATCGAGAACCTCGTTTCAAAGAATGCTTTCACGTTTAAATCCTCTATCACCAAATATAACCAAGTTTTTGTCTGAATTAAGAAAAAAGGGAGCGTGGATGAATAATTTTTTAAGCTACTTACCAAACAACAAACGTAGAAGTTTCCAAGTTTAGTATCCTGATCGTTTTATGAACGAAACCAAAATAAAAAAACCGTGCCTGTAAAACAAATATTTATGAAAATAACCAGTGCCATAACAATTTTTGAACTTGATCTTAAAACAAATATTAACCCTTGAATTCCCATGAGTGATCAGGATAGAATTTCTCCTAAGAATATCACCACAAAATCAAACACACAAGTTATGACAATAAAGAAAAGTATCAAATAGGGGAGTATCAGTTGACCTAGTACCAAATTCTCCTAACTGACTTCATAAGAATTATATGGCAGACAGTAGGGAGAATTATCACTGAAATAATGGGACTGAAAGAAAATATGCTAAGGATGAAAATATCGAATCTTTGTCCGCTTGTGAGATTGTTTGAAATTCGGAATCCTCTGTCATAATTTTTTTCACGGGGTCTCGATCTGAAATATCTGATTTTCAGTTTCAGAGACGAGAGAAGAACATTAGTCAAGTTTATTTATCAACTTACCTTACAAAATATATAAATCGTGTCTTTTTCGGTGTTGATTCTGAACTTAAAAAACTTGATCTCAAAAGACAGATTACTAGTTATCAATATACTAAGATGAATAAAAAATCGAACCTTCTCGACTTATTAATTTGTTTGAAATTCGGAATCCTCTCCCAGATTTTTTTTTTCACAAAAAAAGTTTCGATCCAAAATATTTGAATTTTCAGAGACGAGTGAGAAAAATTTAAAAACAAAATATATACAAATCATGTTTTATTCGGTGTTAATTCTGAACCTATGACACAGGAAACTAAAATCCATAGACTGAAATAAAAAAATTTCCTGCTAAACAAAGATTGAAAAATAACCCGAGTGAACACAAATTACGACCCTGATCAGTTAAATAATAAGTACAGTAAAAACAATAATCAAATCCCTGAAAAATATCATAACATCTTCTGCGTTCTGTTTCATTTCTCTTTCTTGCGAGGAGAAACCTCCAATAGAAGAGAGAAGTTAATCACCAACGATGAAACGCGCGTAGTTTTTTTTACAAGATATCATGTTAATACAAAGCTGTGCTACCTCCTTTGTTTAACTTGGTGGAAAAACTGTAAGAATACTATAAAAACAGTCTTAATCCCTTACACCAATTTCGAAGATTTTAAAATAGCTACTAGGAAAGCAATTTAGGGGGAAACTAGCAGAGAAAAAGTACGCATTTTGTAGTGATGGTTTCGGCATTTTGTAATAATTTGGACATTTTGTAATACACATGGCGGCATCATTTTGTGATAAAGGTGAGTAACGCTTTTTGCAATGAAGGCTGTGGCATTTTGGAATAATCGTCGGTCTACGCAATTTGTAAAACATTGTACAGCAAATTGTAATATGTTACTCCTGCAAAAAAATTATTACACAGATTGGGTATTTTCGGTTTCCCTCTTCTGAATAATGACTTGTCAAGCATAAGGCTTTGAATGAATGAGGCAAAACACGTTTGCAATGGTATATGTATACAGCCGTAAATGGTACCTAAAAAAGTGCACTGGTTGTGCTACACATTTGACAAGATCCCATTTTGCGCGTCATATCCTCTACAAGACAACAATGTAAATGAACTTCCGAGCAAACACTTGTTTTCCTCTGGAATCTGATGGAGACAATATTATTAAGAATGCACCACTGCCCTGTCTTTTTCGCAGACAGTTGTAATAAAGAATATCAGATCTCACCCCAAACAGGCTCAGAATCCGATCTGTCTCTTTGGTGAAGGCTGATTTTCGCTGAATTCGCTTGAATACGTGCTGTATGTGGATCAATGGAAACTTTGACAGACGTTTAAAACTTTCGCTTTTGTTGGATGTTACTAAAACCAGGAATGGGGAATGGAGAATAGAGAACGAGGACTGGGGAAGGGGAATGAGATTGAGGAACAAATAACGGAGAACGAGGAACGGGGAACGGGAAACGGAGAACGGGGTAAGGGGAACGGAGAACGAAGAAAGGAGAGTGGAGGAACAGGGAACGGGGAACGAGATATTTGGAACGGGGAACGAAGAACACAGAACGGATACAGAAGGAAGGGGAACGGGGAACATGGAACGGGCTACGAGAAACGGGAAATGAGGGATTATGGTGCTAAGACCCTTTTCCCTTTGTCGTCCGCCATTTTGAAGTGTTATACGGATTACGCTGATTAATGATTACGGTTCCTGATTCTTCAGCATCATCATCATAAAACTTATGTATGCGCGCCGAAGTATGGCTGCCACGTTTGATGTTCTGCGAAAATTTTTAATTTTACTCGGATTTCAGTCAATTTTTTTATCAGTTTGGTTACACGATGGTCGCACTTTGAACACAGCTCCTGTTTCATTTCAAGCGGCTGGATTGGATCGACCTTCCTTTCACTTTCGAAGACTAAGTTCATTTGGGCTTCGTCGACGACCAATTTCTTCCTGGCACAAACACGGTTACGTTTGCTTCTTATTGCCGTCCCTTGACCTTACTATTTGTCAGGACGTTGAAAGGAATCCTGGCCCACTTACTCATCATTCTACTGGTCGCGCTAACCCGCCTCCTTCTGCTATTTCGCTTGCCGATAAGCCATCAAGTCAAGCCCAAATTGCTACAAAGTTTTACTCCAGAACTGATCTTCTTCGCTTGCGCTCTTCCGGTCCAAGCTATTTGTATCAATCTTCATTATGTCTACTTCAAGCCCTTGGTATTTTTAAGTACCGAGGATGTCGCGCTGGAAAGGCTGATAAAGCTAGGAAACATGCTGTTCATAATATTCTTCCGATTTCTTCTTCACGCCGGGATTGTAGATCATTAAATATTCAACTTGTCACCTCTAATGGTGTCAATCCGTCCGTTTTGAAGCCTCTGAGATCATTGCTGTCATCGAGTCTTTCTTCAAATAATCTTCGCTTTGCAATCTGTAATGCTCGCTCTATCAGGAACAAAGTGGAAACAATCATTGACCATGCTGTTGGCAATGATATCGGTATCTGTATTTTTACTGAAACTTGGTTAAACGATTTAGATTCTGTCTGCATTGCTGATCTTTCTCGTCATGGCTATTTATTCAAGAGTTTTCCACGGCAATCAAATCGATCTGGCGGTGGTACAGGCATTTTATTCCGCGACTCTTTTGATGCCACACTTCTGGACGGGAAGGAACATAATTCTTTTGAATTTTCCGAATGGATTTTGAAGACAACAAATCGCTCTATCCGTATTGTTGCTGTTTACCGCCCTCCCAACTCTTCTGCGTCGGTATTTCTTGATGAGTTTTCGTCGTATCTTGAAAACATTGTCATGTGTCCTGAACCTCTTATTATCGCTGGGGATTTCAACTTTCACATGGATTTGGTGCATAGCAATTGTGCTATAAGATTTAAAGAGTTGCTGGAAACCTTCAGCCTCTCACAACACGTAACGATGTCCACGCATATTTCTGGGTATATTTTGGACCTTATCATCACTCGATCCACCAGTGACTTAATTTTGGGTCCCATTAACGTCACCTTACCCATCTCGGATCATTTTTTTGTTGAGTGTTTTATTCGCTTCCCAAGTTCATCAATCTCTACCAAGTCTGTGTCATATCGCAGGTTAAAGAACATCGACATTGATGCATTTAAATCGGACATCACCTCGTCTGTACTTTGCAGTGACACACACTGGAGCAACCTTGGCGATTTATCCAAGCAGTACTCCTCGACTTTAACAGAAATCCTGGATAAACATGCTCCCATAAAGACAAAAACTTTTGTTACTCGTGCAAAGATCCCTTGGTTTAACGCTGATGTTCTCCAGTTTAAACGTATTCGTCGCAAGGCTGAGCGGAAAGCTCTTAAAAGTGGTCTTTCTTCAGATTGGCTTGCTTATCGTAAAATCTGTCATAGATATTCTGCTCTTCTCAAGTCTACTCGAGCTTCTTATTACTCAGATTTAATTGGTCAGTGCGCTGGTGACTCCGGGAAGTTGTTCCAATTGGTTTCATTCCTTTGTAAGGGTCCTAATGTTAATGATCTACCACCTCATGATGACCCAGTTCTACTTGCGAATAAATTTGGGGAATTCTTTGTTAAAAAAATTGAACTCATCAAAGATTCCATCAGTGATATTGAAGTTAATCCTCCTTATTCTGATACTGCTGCTCCAGCTGTAGAACTTGACAGTTTTTCGCCGTTATCAGTGGAAGATGTTTGCAATATAATCAGTACATCGTCTAATGCCTCATGCTCCCTGGATCCAATCCCTACATGGCTTGTGAAGTCTTGTCTTGACGTCCTTGCGCCCTCCATTACTCGCATGGTAAATTTGTCTATTCGCCACGCCTATGTTCCCGATGATTGGAAAACTGCAATTGTGAAACCTCTATTAAAGAAACCCGGTCTAGAGTTAACTTATAAAAACTTCCGTCCGGTAAGCAATCTAACATTCATCTCCAAGATCGTCGAAAAGGCGGTTCTTTCTCAATTGTTTAAGCACTGTGAATACAATGCTCCTCTGCCGAAGTTACAATCAGGGTTTAGAAGATTTCACTCTACCGAAACTGCCTTGCTTAAGGTTCAAAGTGATATTCTTATGTCAATGGACCATCAGGAAATTACGCTTCTTGTGCTACTTTTGATACAATCGATCATCAGATTCTCCTTAATGTTCTTGAAAGCGATTTTGGAATCATTGGCTCTGCCCATAAATGGTTTGCGTCTTATCTGTCTGGCCGAAAACAACGTGTCCTCATAAACGATCGAACATCAGATGATTTTCATTTGAACTGCAGTGTCCCACAAGGCAGCTGTATGGGTCCTATTTTATTCATATTATACATATCTCGACTATATCACGTGATCGCTAACCATCTCCCCTCTGCTCACGGATATGCCGATGATACACAACTTTATCTGTCGTTTAGACCCAATGACATATCTTCGCAAGACCACGCCATAGCTGCTCTTGAAGCCTGCATTTCGGATGTCCGCTCATGGTTGATTTATAATCGCCTGTTAATTAACGATTCTAAAACCGAATTCTTAGTTGTTGGTTCCCGCCATCAATTATCAAAAATCGCAATTGATTCCATCACAGTCGGTAATTCTACCATTCAGCCTCTCAACAGTGTTCGAAACCTGGGTTCCTGGTTTGACTCCAATAAGTCCATGTCCATTCACATTGGTAAGATCTGCAGCAAAGCTTTTCATGGATTGTATAAAATTCGCCAAATTAGGAAATTCCTCAGTCCTGAGTCCACGAAGACTCTTGTTCACGCATTTGTGACTTCGCATTTAGACTATTGCAACTCCCTTTTATTTGGCGTACCCAAGTACCAGACAGAGCGTCTTCAGAAGGTGCTTAACGCCGCTGCTCGACTAATTTTTAGGATTCCCAAGTTTCACCACATCTCGTCCGCCTTATATAATCTTCACTGGCTTCCTGTGGCTTATCGCGTCCATTTTAAGTTGTTACTTTTAATTTATAAAGCTTTAAACAACCAAGGCCCACTATACATAAAAGAATATCTGCAGCCACACAGTGTCAAGGGTCATCAGCTACGTTCCTGCGATCAGGGTCTCCTTAAGGTCCCAAGAACTAACTTTAAGACCTTTGGTGATCGTGCCTTTGCCCGTTCTGGACCTTTTTTGTGGAACGAACTGCCGCTTGAAATTCGAAACAGTCCAAGTGTAACGATTTTTAAGTCAAAGCTTAAGACACATCTATTCAAGCTGGCTTACAGTTTGTTTTGATATTTTGTCGTTTATCATTTTAATATTTGTAGTTAATAATGTTGTAAAGCGCTTTAGAATATTTTATAATTTTAGCGCTTTAGAAATGTAAATTATTATTATTATCATCATCATCATCTTTATTTAAACACGGTAAAATATATCAGGCATTAACTATTTAATATAAAAACTGCAACTAATTACGAAAAACTATGTATACTCTGTATAAACTATGTATATTAGTCTAATTTAAAATATTATTGACTATTACAGAAGGTAAATTAAATTAAAACCTGTTTTACAGGAATGCCGTGTCGGAATTAATTAGCAATTGTCGAAAATTAGCCAGAGATGTTGCTTGCCTAGCAGCTGGGGGTAGGCTGTTCCAGACGACTGCGCCACTATAACCAAAGCTATTTTAATAATAATTAGTACGTCGCAAGGGAATAGCAAGCTTATTTTTAGAATCGCGCAAATTGTAAGAAGTAATCACATTACTCCTCTGAATGAATTTTGAGGACAAATAATTGGGTGTGAGGCCATTTAAGAACCTATAGATCATCTTAGTCTTAAGTTTTTGACGTCGAGTTTCTAAATTGTCCCAGCCTAATTCTGTAAGTAGTTGGTTGGCGTCAGTATCATAACTAGAATGAGTGAGGACGCGGATCGCCCGATTTTGCAGTTTCTGTAATTTGTCAGATAATGTTTTGGCACAGTTACCCCAAACAACACTACAATAGTCGAAGTGCGATTGGACTAACCCATGATAGATGTTTTGTAAATTTGCAGGAGGAACACAGTGATTTATTCCTTTAATAGATCCAATACCACAAGAGATATTTTTAGATATGGCGTTGATATGATTACTCCAATCATACCGAAATTATGACTCATCTCATCATACGGATGATATCGAATCCAAAATCGTTTCCTCCAATCGTAAGAGTCAATTTAACATCCCTGGTGACGGGCTCTACCGAAACGACAGGAAGAAGGATGGAGTAGGGATCTTAGCTCACGTATCTTCTGAGTCAATTTGTAAAAGAATCACGCTAGCAAAGAGCTACAAAACCATCGAGCCTATCGCATTAGACATCCAATTAAATAACAACAACAACAATTTTTATTCCTTGATAAAAGTAATAAAAGTGGGATAATTTGCCCCGCAAATAGCTAAAAAGCTAATCGTGGCGGGGCAAGACAAGTACCTGAATAACATAAATTGTCTAGTATCTAAGGACAAGGAGTCGTTATTTACACAGTCACACAGTCACAGAGTCACACAGAAAAAGATAAGAAGACATTTAAACTTACAAGGTGTATCTATGCACCTTTTTTTTCAATGATCATGAAGATCTGAATATAGTTATCTTCTTTTTCTAACATATCAATTAGTAATTTGCGAAGGACTTTTTTGAAAGCTTTTTTTTTCTTCTTTCGTTATACAGCTTGCAATTAGTATCTTATTCCACAGCTTTACTCCCATCCGAGAGAAGGAATTGTTTTGAATTTCTAGTCTCCAACTTTTAACATAAAAACTTTCCAGACGAAAACGATCGTGTGTTGTATGCATGAATATTAGACGTTTTCTGAAATGTATATAGTATGTTGATATCGTGCATTAGGGTTGATACGGACTCGTAATAAAGAAAAGTTATCGGAAGCACGTTTGCTTTAAGAAATAAAGGAATTGCATGGTCATGCCAAACTGCGAAGTACAGCAGACGAAGGGCTCTTCTCTGAAGAATAAGAATTTTGTTAAGATAAGTCTTGCATTCCTGACCCCAGGCGGCAAGACCATAAGTTAAATAAGAGTGGATTAGTGACTTATACATATTCAGTAGTATTTGTCGAGGTACAGAGTGGCGTAGCTTTGCAAGTAGCCCAACAGTTTTACTCATTAATGTCCAATATTGCGTGTTGGGTTGAATGCCCCTTTCGAAAGTCGTATTGTAAGGTATACAAAAGTTCGTGTTTCTTTATGTAGCTTGTCAATCTATTAAAAGCGGAAAGAAATGATTGAGATTGACCTTTATAGACCTCCAAAAATCTTTACAATATCGTATCGACAACAGCTCGAAGAAGAGCTAACCACATATGCAATTAGGCAAATCTACAAAGGCAACCTATAATTGTATTGCTTGGTGACTTGAGTCTTGATCGTCTTGGACTGGCAAGAAATGAAGGAAAACTCTACTTTAAACCGACCAGAATTCAGAAAATTGGAGAGCAAGTGAGTAAGACACTCATAGATGTTATTCTTACCAACCTACCTGATAGTTTCACCAAAAGCAGCGTGTTTGATCCAGGGCTGAGTGACCATGCCCTTGTCTACGCTTTTATAAAAGGGTGGCCAAATCAAAAGCAGAAGTAGTGAATTTTCGGTTAAGTAAAAGCTTAGATGAACAGGAATTTAAGGAACCGGCTTAGCAGCCTCCCCATGGCATGTCGCTGAACTTTTAGATGATGTTGACGACTGGTCTGAATTTTTCAGCGTACAGTTACAGGACATTGTAGACGAACATATGCCATGCAAAAGAATGCGTGTTAGAGGCGAAGATGTGCCATATACAGGGGCGGATCCAGTAACTTTTGATTGGGAGGGGGGGGGGTCTAAACTTTGGTTCAGAAAGGATTGTTGGACTCTTGAGGCAAATTACTTCTCCCCACAGCCCCCACGCCCCCCTCCCACCAGTCGCGGTCGCACGTTATAATTCCTTGGCCGCCCACCGTTTACTTGGATTCATTAAAAAGGTCAGCCAGTTAAAAAATGATATACGATCCTGTCAATGTACGAATTTCAGTTTCAAAGTTGTAAGCGTCAGGCCTGTTCCCCTGGATCCGCCACTGCATATATATGTGAGAACTGAGTGGAAGGAGGCAATTAGACGAAGAAGACAAGCACTCAGAGTATTTTATACACCTGTCAGACGTAAAGCCATTAAAGATTATTGGAAGACTAAGTCTGACGACCTCAGGAATAAGCGACACAAGTTCTATAAAACATTCATGCCTTTTCTTGGTCAAAAAAGTTAAAGAATCCTCAGAAATGAAATTGAAGATTAATGTTAATGACTCGATAATCACCGTTCAGCTAGATATTACAGAGACTATGAGAGATTATTTCTCGACCATTGCAGACGACATCGGCCCTGCCAACGACGTGACGGATTCCACGCTGAAATTGATCCCAAGAAAGCGCCCGGGGTAAGAGACTATTCCACCTAAAGCTTTTAAAATAGGCTCGGCTGAGCTCGATGTGCCCTTATTTGATCTTTATAACTGTTGTATTGTGAGAATTGGAAGAGATGTGAGTGGGTGCCCGTTCATAAAAAGAACGACCGATTGAACATGGAAAATTATTGTCCAGTAAGTGTGCAGATCATGGTAAACAAAGTTTTCGAAAAGCTCCTTGCTAATCAAATCACAGCGGAATTTAATGAACGGCTCAGTGATTACCTTACAGGATACAGGAAAAGGCACAGTTGCGAAACAATCCTTCAAATGTTAAAAGGGAAATGGAAGAATGTACTTGATGATGGGGAAAGTGTCGGCAAAATAAGGGAACATAACTATAAATGGATTTGAAAGAGCGATCAGGAAAATAGACCTTGCTAAACGAATTTCCTCAATAACTGCGGTAATTGCATACTTTGTAGTTCTTAATATAGTTATTGGTCACTTTATAGTTACTTTTATATAATACATTTAGTAGAGATATTTTATTGTAAACTTAAATTTGTATTGTTTTTGGCTTATACATAGGGTGGGATGATATAGGGGAATTATATAGGGGAACATAGGGGGGTTATCTATTTTTATTAACACTGTGGATAGGTGTCCTTATTTAGTGGGGAACTGCTATTATCTTGACACGGTAATAGAGTTATTATTATCGGACGCGAACGCACAGGGCTCGTGATCTTCTCGCGAGTTCGCCCCGCGTTTAATTTTCTCACGCAGGAATAAAGCCGAGAACTGAGACCCTTTCCTTAATTATTCGTGGTATTTCATAAATTTTGCTGATTCTTAGACACCAAATAGGATTTGGGAAAATTTCTAGATAACCGCTGAAATATTTTCTTGTTTTTACTGCTGGCTTAAGACTTTCGTTTCACCACCTGAGTTCTGCAACATAACGTAACAGCTCTGTTCTCCAGGCTTCTTAGAGTTTTAGTCACTGCACTGAAAGAAAAGTGGTTCTTAAACTTTCGCTTTCTATTTTCATTTCCTCTTTTAACCCTTTAAATCGTAAGGTTGACAGGCTTCTAATTTCTCCTTACAGTATCACCCTTGAATCAAATGTAAAGGTTATGAGAATAATGGAAATGATCACCAAGTTACTGTAAGAAGCTCCTGATTATCAAACAAATTCTCCTTGTGGTTACCATAGGAAATGTACAGAGATTAGAGTGGAGAATATAGATATCAATGCAGAGGTGTAAAGGGTAAGAACGGGAGGGGGAGTGGGCTGAAGGTTCACTTTCAACAAACGGGCGAGAACAACGAAAATTCCTGAACAATCCCAGCATCTGTAGGCCGCATACGAATAACATAAATTTAAAGTAAAAGTTATTTTCCAGATCCAGAATCCAGAGACATTGAAAGAAACATAGTTTTAATTTACATATAAGTTTTCTAAAATGTAGACGAAAGATCTGATCGCGGGAGCTCGTGCTGATTATGAAAATGCAACAACAACAAAAATAAATAAATAAAACTTGGGCAACCTGTATTTCTCAAATAGCAGATTATTAGCAGATCCTCCGTTTCAGTGAAGTCCGTCGCGCGAGCGAAAAAAACTTCTCAGTGAAAAAAACTTGATGTTAGCTCACTGCGGGTAGATGTGATTTTTTTTACTCGCGCAACAGACTTCGTGTAAAAGGGACGCTGCTCGTAGTCTAAAAGTAAGAAACCAATATCTTTATCTCTGATCAAAGATTTGTCTTTCTACAGTTCGCCTTTACGATACAAACACCGGGCAGTGTTTTGTAGCGGCAAACACTCGTGAATATCGCACAGGATCTATTAATATGGTTACCCATCAGACATTCTTAGCCCAGGGACTGATTCCCCCCTTTATTCCCCGTACAAACCATGGAACCATGGACCCCCCCACAATTCCCCGTCCCCTTCCTGGGTGGTAAATAATGACTCATTTGTTACAGACAGAACACTGCCTCACTTACAGCACAATGATTGATACTGCTTCCAACTCGAGAGAAAAATAAATTTGTTTTATTCACAGTAAATTTTGATTTCTGGGGTCACATGGGGTTGACAATGATCCTTATATTGTAGAACAGACATTATTAAAAACTGGATCATTGGATAATGCAATTCACGACTCTTTATTGGCGTAGCCATTATGGTATATGAGCCAATATACCATAATCTAATATCTGTACTCATGAATTGCTCCTTTGGCGCGAAAATCAGTGAAATCGTATCGAGTATACAAAGTTAGAGCGAGTTCCTTTAGACCTCCCGAACTCGTATCGCGTTGGCATCAATTATAAGTACAGGAAGAAGTCTTAAAATCTGCTCGATAAATTTGTTTCATACTTTCTGAGAAGTTAAAGAAATTCGGGAGCTTTCCTACAAAGAAACTAAAATGGTAGGTTACCGACTTAGTTTTTCAGATAATTTGTAATAACTGATTATTTGAATGTCTGTTTGTGGACCTTACGTCTTTCCCATCAATATAGTTGCAAAGATGTTTATAGTTTGCCCACACGATTAAGCTCTTTCCTTGTAACCTGTCATCGTTTCAAAAACACCACGGCAACGGAAAACCTTTCCGAGCCTCCTTAAACACCTTTGTTGTCCAACCACACCTGTATTGTTTTTAACAGAGAACACTTGCGTCCCATGTATTTGCCTAGTGGTTGTTTTGATGACATTCAGGCCACACCTCATAAACTTCGTGATTCCTCGTGGACCCCAGGTCAGCCGGGTTAGCGGAGAAAGTTTGCTCCAAATCTCAACACGAAACATACTTATAAAGAATTGTAGAGGGTAACTGAAATGAAAAAGAAAAGGCGTCCTGCATAGTAGTCTTTCAAATTTCTTTTTAGCCAACAGGGAGTCGTGCAGAGGCATGGGGCGAAAGCAACCAAAAATTAGGAGCAGGCCGAGGGGAGGAGCTTATTTAGCCAGCCTTTACCATGTTTTTGTATATACAAGCGTGGTACATCGAACATTCGGTTTACTTATAAAACACTTTGTCGTTGTCGTATGAAAAAAAATGGACAATAAATTTGAAAACGAAAACGGAATAGGAATATAGAGGCAAGACCGATACAACGTAGATAAGTTTTAAGACGGAGCACTATATTTCGGCTGGCCAAACCAGCCTTTTTCAGGTGCCTGAAGAAGGCTGAAGTTCTTCTGGTGCCTGAAGACGTTGTATCGGTCTTGCCTCTACATTTATATTCGTTACTTTGGGCCGATTAGATCATGGCTGATCCAACGTACAAGAGTAGGATTATCGCCCACGGTTGCTTGCTGAACATTTCAAAAAGAATAGGGCTTAGTGATAAAAGGTCAGATCGATTGAAGGTATGAGCTGAGACTAACATGATTCACTTAACAATTTTATGTCGAGCTTATAAGTGGAAAACACTAAAAATTGTACATTGCTAGTTTTATTAACACCATACGTAAATGACATTGGTTACTGTTGCGGAAAATCATATTTTAGAGTCAGCTTTGTATATAAAGCAATGATTTTGCATGCATTCTTGGGAACAGCAGAAATGACTTAGAAAAAACATTCAAAGTACAGTGTTCATTCCGTGTAATTGGGGCATAAATAAAAGGTTCTCGTAAAATAGACCCCTTATTTTACACTACAGAAGACAAGCAAAAGGTAATATGGGTACCCCGGTTAAAAATACATCGATAACTCTATTAATTAATACCAGTCCTGATTTAAAGGAAAAAGTTATGTGAACAAAATAAAAGTAGTCTGTACCACTAAGCATGCCTTCACGGTTTAGACTGGGAGTCCCGAAGTTTTTTAAACATGTATTCTAATATCTTATGACGATAAGCCCCCACCCACCCCACCCCACACCGTTCTGTTTTCACTCAGCGGTTGACCAGCGGTCTGTGTATGAGGTAAACATGGCGATCCCTAACTGAACACCGTTCTTGTCGATCAGAAAATCAAAATACCAGCATGATATTGCCTCGAAGAAGCATTTGTGTTATTTGATTCGTACTTCACATTTGAGTCCAAGCTTGGGTGACACAGGTTATTTCTTATGGTGGACTGACGAGGGGAATTTGAACACTAGTTGTGTTTGAATTGTTGGAAGAAATGGTCGCATGGGAATGTAAGAATGGTAAGTATTACGAATAATTTCACATTTTGCTGCTTGAATAGAAAGTAAAGTTTATTCGAATTGCTTGCATGTATTTCTGACGGTTTTAGATCTACCTGCTCGATTTGTGTCTGCAACGCTTCATGTTGATAAGTCCCTCAAAATGGCGGCCAAACTTGGAGATTGCCAAAAATTAGGTAAGTTCGTGGAGTTATAAAGCTTTCGTAAAGGTCGGGCCGCAAAGTTTTTTTCTGTAGTTACCTTTTCTATGGCATCTACTTCCTAACTATGTTAGTTGGATCAGTTAAGAACGCCTCACTTTTTCAAAAATTTACCTTGAATTTGATCGGTTTTCGCGTGTGTGACTTAAGCAAATCGATAAGGTGTCATTCAAGTCTTCCTGTTTCCCTGATTGAAATGTGATGTTCACGAGAGTCGCCTCGATGGATAAGATAGAATTAATATACATGGCTGTGGGATTTGGTTTTTGCTGAGTTCCGTAGTTTCTTTTAAATTGTCCTCCAAAGTTGTCTCAAATTAAAGTCTTGAAAAGTGTCACGACAGGCCTTCGCTCGAGTGAAATTTCATTTCCGTAAAACTTTGAAAAATAAAGAGATCCGATCAAATGGATTGTCGTTTTAGTATAGGCACATGAATGTCTTACAACACACAAGAAATGAGGGAAATCTGTGTCTCAAGCAAAATTGACCGGACCGCTTTTACAGAGACACACTCTTAATTTTGTAAAGGCACACCTCGGTGGAGAGGTTAGTTACATCGGGCACATTAGGGTAGTTATGTACAGGTACACCAGAGTGGAGTGGTAGTTATGTGCAGGTACACCAGGGTTGTGTTGATTCAGGGGTGATATTGTAAGAAGGACTTGGATGCCAGTTACTCCCTGTGGTCAGAGGGTCAAAACTTCTGAATTTTTGTTCATATTTTTGAAAATTTTTGCATTTTCTGCATTTGTAACATGTTTGTTTCTATACTTAAAAATTGTGAAATTTCTACAAAGCTTTGTGTATGTAGTCCTGATTCTCTTGTTCTCTGTGAAATAATGTGCTTGCACATGTGGGTGAGATGATTTTAAATAAAAATTTACACTAACTTGGAGTCAGAATGGTAATAAATGTAACTACATGTATGCCCATGTGGCAATGTTCTCCTTTTCAGGCAGTAGAAACTGGTAGAGTTTAATGCCTTTGCCTCTTATTAAGGCCTAAAATCACTTGGAATTATTGAAAATGTAACAGGCATATTTAAAACGATTGTTTTACTAGTTTGAAAATTTTTTTTGACTTAATTATCATACTTGAAATGAGGAGATCGACTGAGTCAGATTAAATATTAGTAACTCTGTGCAATTGGTGAATTTGAATTTGGGGAAACTACCCAGTTTCTATTCATTTGCGAAAAGAAGTTAATGAAATGGAATATCTAAGTTGCATTTTCTTCTGTATACTGAATCAGTGCTGGACTTTAAAAGTGCAATTATGGGCTATGTGTTCACTAACGGTGTTTTATTTCACTGCAAGAATTTTGAGTTATTCTATGTAAGGATAGCTCAGTGTTGGCAGCCTTTTAATTGTATTTGTTGAATGGAAAGAGCGCATCATGTTTTTGTTTTAGAATTATATTAGTGTGGTAAACATTCTCTCTTATAGAGCACTGTCTTGCTTAGTTGGTATGATCCTTTTCTAAGCCCTTGCTCAAAATTAATGAATCTTCAAGTACGCCTCAAATGGTTTAAATATCTGTTTTTGAGTAGTTCTTGGGAAAATACATATAATTAAATTTTTTGTGTATTTACTAACATTAAAACTGAAAGGTGGTACACTTGTAGCTAGACTTTAAAAAAATACTGCCAATTTCAAACAGTCCATGACTCAGAAAGGAGGATAAATAGGTTCTTGTTTATAGGGTGTATAAATGGCAGATTTTAGGCTAACAGGTTCTTAATTTTTAGTTTCTTATTTGCGGGTTTTTACTGTATATGCTTGTAAAGGCCTGATTCAGTATACAACAATTTATTCCATTTCATTGCCTGCCTAGGGAAAGAAGTAAATGGAGAATGGCAAAACTCCACTACTGATGAGTTTTTCATGAGCAATCTTGAACTTCAAAAAGTAGACCAAGATTGTGAGAGTGAGCCAGAGGAGAAACCAGATGATTCCCCCTCAGCAAGCATGTTTCTCAATCACATTCTAAAAATAACTTCTGACAAGAAATTCGCAGAGCCTCCCCAAACCCTGAAGCCCGCTGCAGCAGCAGAGTCCTCGACTGGAAATGGGCATGTGCTCGATACAGAGAGCATTTGTGAACAAGTTAAACTTGAACTCGTTAAGTACAATGTTTCCCAAGAGGTGTTTGCCAAAGCAGTCTCAGGCAAATCGCAAGGATATCTCTCTGAAATGCTCAAACATGGTGAGAAATTTTTCCGCCCGCAAGACAATACACACTAGAGAGGTTGGATGAATTTTGAGATCATGCGACAGTTCCTTTAGAGACCAGAGACTCAACGCCTAAGGATTTATTACCAGAAGGGAGAATTGAGAAGAAGGGAGAGGATGAAATGTAGGCAGATTGAGATAATAAGTGCATTTTTTTTTCATCAGGCATTTGCAATTTACTTTTTTTGTCTTCAATTTAATTTTTGTTGAGATTTTTGTTGTTGTGTAGCCTGCTGTGTAGGCATCACATTAAGGCGAGTTGAGGTTACAAGCTCACAATCATTCATCCATCTAGCCTTGTTCAATTTCAAGTTAGAGTGGATGGTGGGGAAGGGATGGAGAAAGACAAATAGATTTCTATTCATCTCTGTTTCCTCACCCATCCCCTCTCCTTTGTTCAGTCTGTTGCCTACTTGGTAGGGGCTATAAATTTGACCAAGAAACTAACAAAGGCTTGGTTGCCAAAGTCACATTTGCTCTGCAGACTAGTTGCTGTGCAATACATATTGATCTGGGAGAGGATGATTTCTGGTTTTTCTTTCTCCTTAATGAAAGGAGATGTATTAGAATTCATGTACTCCAGGTTTATGTAAAAAAGAGAACCTGGCATAGTTCTACTAAAGCGATTTTAGTTTCTGTGATTGGAGACGGCATTTATGCATGCATTTCTACATGCATTTCTACTGTATTTCTTGTCCCCGTTGCAAAAATGAAACAGAAGGTGGGCGAACATTCACTGCACGATCAATCAAAGAGTGGAATAGCCTAGATAAAGACCTTAAAGAACTAAAGAATACCAAAGCCTTGAAAAAGAAAGTTATAAACAATTTACTTAGTAAACAAAATAGTGATATGAATTTTTTATAATATGGATGATGATATTAATATTTAGTATGTTTTTATTATTATGAATTTTTAGTATATATACATATGTATTAATTTCTTTTTAATAGGTTTATAAATTGTATAAGTCAAATTATTATTACTTTCATTTATGTTAATTTTATTTATTGATTAGATTACTTTATAGAGGGCCACAGGGTTATCATTTGTACCTAAACTGTTACGTGCTACCCTCTTAAAATAAAGTCATTATCTTATCTTATCTTTTCTTACCTTTGTGTCCCTGAGGTTTAAGTTAAGTGGGTTTTAAATTATCATTAATTTTGGTATTTTAGAGTATGAGAAGCACCTTGAAGATTAATTGTAAATTTTGAGAGTTGACATAAATTTTGATGCTGAGGCGTTTTTTTTTGGGGGGGTATTAGGGTCTGTCTGATGATGCACTCAGGAAAAGAAGACACTACATACGCACAGAAGCCAAGGCTGTCATGGAGGATCATTATCTCCGCAGCAAGTACCTTTCATTGGAGAAGCGCCAAACCTTAGCAATTCAGCTGCCCATACCTGAACAGTGTGTCAGTGATTACTTCAAGAATCTGCGATCCAAGAAGAAACATGAGGAGCGAATGAAGTGTTTGCTAAAAGGGCTGGAACATGGTCAAAAACAACCTGACCAGGGGGATTCTGGAGATGAAGATGAAGACAGTGTGGAAAATGGCTCCAGTGAAAATCCTGGATTGTGTTTGCCTGAGAATTCAGCTGTGCTAACATCTAGTGCAGCAGGAGAAGCATCCCCACAATCACATGGTCATGCGCAATCTCTAAGTTTAATACATTCATGTGGTAGAAGGTTTAATGTGTCTCCCTCAGTATCTGCTTCATCTCCAACTTTTCCAACATCCTCAGAAAGGAAAGTTTCTGAAACCGATTTAGTTGCATCAAAAATTGCTGCTCTGAGGCAAAGTCAAAAGTCATTGAACAAAGAGTCTGGTGTTGCCTGTCACCTGCTGTGAGAAGTAAAGACAGTGAACTGCAGGTTTCAAGGACATCCCCCATCAGTTCTGTTCATCGTGCAGTCAGGGAGAGCTCTGCACTCTCTTCCAGCTACCTGTCATCATCGCAGACACCTGTCTCCAGCTCTGAAGAAGTGGAGACCTTCTCACTTGAGAGCTTGATTGATGGTACCTGTAGTTCTGTCATGCTCCAGGGGGGGACACCTGAAACTGAAGGACTGGAGGTTGGGCAACAGATTTATGTTGTACATGTTAACAACCCTGTTGTGACAAGTGTTCAGAACTGAAGGCATCGGAGTTCAAGAAGCTGGCATCAAGAAATTTCAAGACAATTTTCTACAATAGCAACTCCATGATTATGTGAAGGAGACTATAATTAATCATTTATAAATTATTGATTATAACTATTAAAAATAATTATAGTTACACAAAAATTACAAAAGTGGCAATGATTAACCAGGAAAGAGAAAGGATAATTAAGAATGCAGAAGACACAAAAGACAGAATCAAGAATACGAACTTGCAAGATGAAAGTCAACTTTTCACAATGTGGAAACTGTGACATACCTTGTTTTAGTTGTCCTATAGAAAAGGAAACATTAAACCTATAACTCCCAAAATCTGATTCTTAATTCCCCCCTTCTTTCCCCCCTTCCTCCAGTTGCCACACATTTCCTTGCTAATTAATTACAAGAGTTTGGTGCTAGATCAAGGTTAAAACTTCTACCTGATAAGTCTGAGTATTCTCATTCCTTTTTTGCTGGATAATGCATGGGTATAATAGCGAGAAGTTATCAATGAATCACTTCAGGGAGTTAGGGTTAATTTTTTTAACTGGCTGCAATATATTTCTGTTATATTGAAGATTTTTTCCCCTTATTGTGTCAGTTTCCTTTTGTTCTCTGTTACAATAAAAAATGGAGAAATCAACTGTAACATAAGTATTTGGCTTTACACTACCTGAATGCCCAGGAAATTTCTGTCAAGATTTGGATTTAACTTATCAAAAATTATCATTTGAAGTTAGAAACAGTGAGGATAATTTCTTTCCGTAAATATAACAGAAATAAAGAGATGAAAGCATCAAGGAACTTTCTAGAGATGATTTAAAACTAAATCATTTTTTTAACGGTTAGTTTGTCACTTTCACTGTCACAGCTTTTGGAATGTGATCTGTAAAATATCTTAAATGAGGAATATAGCACATAGTCATGATTAGCAAGGTCATGTAAAGTATTTATTAGGCTTTCATCCACCAAAATAGTTTATCAGATTTTGAGATTAATTTTACATGATTCATTGTTATCAGAAAATAAATCACACTAGTGTTATAATTGTCTCACATTAAGGGGTTAAGGTCACCAAACTAGCAGTTATCCTTTGTGGGAAGTTGCATAGCTGTATACCCTCGCATGTTGAAGGAGCTTGTTAGCGTGAGTTTTAAGAAGGAAAGTAGAGGAGTCATTTGAGAACTAATGTAGAGGGGTGCCTGATCTCGTTCCCAGATCCTACCGTGCAAATGTAGCTTACAACTATGAAAGGTCTAGGTACGAGACAAGGAGGTGCCGTCATTGTAGGTCACGCATATAATGATTATACAATGGAACCTCCAATATGGGGAACTGATTGGGACTGGAAAAAGCGCTCCTGAAGGTGTTCCAATGTTATGAAGGGGAACCTCCCATTCAATGAGAGAATTCTAGAAGACTTACCACATGACATTCTTTTCCAGATCATGGTACCAGTCCTCCAGCGGCCATGTACGAAACATATTACGTAACAGCACATAAGGCTCCCTGCCGAACAGCGAGTTTTAGTCAAAATAGTAAAATTCTGTTTATTTTTCGGTGCGTATGCTCGTTTTCAGTTTTTTTGTTTTATTTTACCGTTCGGAAGCCGGCTATCGAGAGTGGTTAGTACTTTGATTATTTCAAATAGATGTCGCCTGAGTTTAGTGTCTTGACCTAGATGGAAACTCCAATATCAGGTTTTCGAGAAGGGACTGGAGCCTATTATTATTTTTCACTGACTTTACCGGAAAAATGATGATAGGTTCCAGTCCTTACTTGGAAACATGATTTTGAAGTATCCTTTTAAGTCAGGACGCTGAATTTAGGTCCCATTCAGTGAAAAATGACCATGATTAAGTTACATGTTTCATTGTTCTGTTTTAGGTCGAATGATAGCCACAGGCTAGTGGATGCGTCCATCAAGGTATGTTGTTATAAAAGCAATAACTGCTGTGACGTAAAATATGCGACCAAAATCGAAACGTTCTTATAAATATGAAAAAACAGGAAAGAAAAATTGGGAAAAGGAAAACTCAAGACTGTCCTTCAAAGCTTATGTAAAAACTGATATTCACAGTTGGTTTACCGTTTTGTTTTGAACTTCATGACAAAAAAAAAGATTTTAGATAGGTTTGTTCCAGGCCCTCAGTAAATCGAGAATCGAGAAAGAGCCGAAAAACAACGGACAGCAGTTGCAGTTGTCACGGTGATGGCCTCTTTTGCTAATCCCCCACGGCTTTTCGTGTGCCCGCGTTTTCAATCATTTCCTTTAAACAGAGTGCCTAGAGTGCCCAACAATAGGCTAGAACCAGGACCTCTCAACGCGGAGTTCAGCGCATCTAGCACCATTCGTCCTCAATTCCCACTTAAATGAATCTTAATTTGACAATCTTCTATAAAGACCTTAAGTTAATTAATTTCTTCCAATGTGAAAATGTAAAGCAGCTATTGAAATGAATGACTGAAAAGTGTGCAAATACAGTGTAGCACAGTTTAAATGCTGGTCGCGTTTTATCTTTGTACTTTCTCCGGGTTATTTCTCGGAGGTGTTAGATGTCGAGAGAATGGTTGCAAAAAAACACGATGCCACAAACACAGGATCAAGGAGCGGGCACCAATTTAGAAAATCATCCAGTTATCAGGACTCTTTACGACCATCTGGATGTACGTCACTAACGCGCTGAGAATAAGCTTATTATTTCTATCGTAATTGTGCTCGTCAGCATATTTAGCTCCGCGTTTACGTGAAACGTGAACGGCAAGAGTGACCACGTGACCTTGTTTTTCCCGCCAGTTTTTCAAGTTCGCCGGTTGCGCTTCGTCGTTTCAACGGGAAAGTAACCTGTTTCGCGTTTCTCGTGTGCGGGATATTTTTTTCACTTTTTCTCTTACCGAGTAGAAGTTAATTGGCGGAGAAAGGGAACGGGAGTTGTTTCTTGTAAGTCATACAAGGGCGCCTTCAAATCTACTATAACGTGAGCTCACGCGAAGCTAAAGCCGCAAGGTTCACGCCATTTTACATGAAACGTGAAAGGGCAAGCTGACGTTTGCCGTTTCACATAATGGAGTTGCTTAATGTCTCTTTTATCATTATCGTTAACGCGATCCTTATCTTGATTGTTATTGTTGTCATTAGGGTGCCGGATGTATTACAATACTGTTTTCATTTTGTTTCAGGAAGCTACAGCTGTTGAATTTCATCCCAGCGCTTTGGTCTTGGCATCTGGCAGTAAAGACTGCACAGTTAAACTGTTCGATATCTCCAAACCCTCCGTGAAAAAGGCATATCGTTCCCTTCAGGTAAGCTACATGTATATGGCAAACATTCCGGACATTTCATAAACTATTCAGTAACTGATATCTGAATTGGATCTAGGAGTTTTTGATGGAGGTGGAGGGAGGGGGGGTGTCGTAAATTTTGATTGAACGAACACTATAGGTATAGGTCTGATGGGAAGGCTGGCATGGACTCACTCACTCTCCTCCCCTCCCCCTTTCACTCCCCTCCCCCTTTCACTCCCCTCCCCCTTTCACTCCCCTCCCCCTTTCACTCCCCTCCCCCTTTCACTCCCCTCCCCCTTTCACTCCCCTCCCCCTTTCACTCCCCTCCTCCTTTCACTCCCCTTCTCCCTTTCACTCCCCTCCCCCTTTCACTCCCCTCCTCCTTTCACTCCCCTTCCCCCTTTCACTCCCCTCCCCCTTTCACTCCCCTCCCCCTTTCACTCCCCTCCCCTTTTCACTCCCCTCCCCCTTTCACTCCCCTTCCCCTTTCACTCCCCTCCCCCTTTCACTCCCCTCCCCCTTTCACTCCCCTCCTCTTGAGTCCCCCTCCGCTGAGTCTACTACTGAAGCAACCTATTAACTTATCCGCATTGTGCAAAAGATAGTTTTAAATTATTTGAGGTTGCTAAAAACTGCAAGTTACGATCTGTTTTTCTTTCAGGAAGCCGAGGTTGTAACATCTATGTCGTTTCATCCCACAGGAGATTTTATTCTTGTTGGCACAGAGCACCCAACCAGTGAGTTCTTTTTTTCCTATTTAAACCCAGACTACAAGCAGCCCGTCCTTTTCCGTCACTCGAAATCACGGAGAAGAAAATTGCTATAAATTAGTGTACTGAATTTTTGTTAATTATGTTATGGCCAATAAGCAGTAGTCGCGTAGTCTTTTCTCATACCCAGACCCTTTGCGTTTAGTACATGGTAGGATCTGGGTACGAGATTACTCGTAGTCAAATTCAAAGAGCAGTGAAAGTCTTACTGAGTGCGACTTGATCATCAAGATAAAATAAAATAAGTCCTTTGGCCTTCGTTCGCTAGCATGTCTTGAAACATTTTCTTCTGACTTAATGTAATCAAACTAATTTACAAGATGAGTCATTCCAAAAAAGAGCTCTTTTCGGACACATTCGATGGCATTCTTCATGAGGATTTTTTTTTATATTATAGCTGATAATGGACTCTTCTTATATCCTGTTCTTGCAGGAGTATGCTGTCATTCATCCACTAAACATATTAATCGTTTTGTATTTCGTTTTTTTTACAGTTCGTCTTTATGATACAAACACAGGGCAGTGTTTTGTACCGGCAAACCCTCGCGAATATCACACAGGATCTATTAATGTGGTAAGATTAATTTTATTTTTGACAAATTTTAATCACACGGGTGAGCTGTTAACAAGAACTCTTTCTCTACATTTGTTACCCATAAGATACTCTTAGCCCAGGGACTGGTCATTAGTTATCGCCCAGGGGGAGGGAGGGGGGGGAAATTTGTAAGATTTTCGTTGTGTCACGATAAGATTTACTCGATCAGCTTGTAAGGTTTCGTAACATTACTATGTCCCCCCCCCCCCCCCAAAGTCATATGCCGTCAATTGACTGTAAATTTTATAATTTTATGTAGCCCCAATCGTTTATATTCTGTTGGTGATGACTGATTCCCCCTTCGCTCCCCGCAAAAACCAAGGACCACAAAATCCCCCCCCCCCCAGGGTAGTAAAAAAAAGACTGGTCCCGTACATCCAATTTCTTACAGACAAAACATAGCCTTACTTGCAACACAATTCTTAATGCTGCTTCCAACTGGAGAGAAAAAGAAATTTATTCAATTTACAGTGAATTCTGATTTCTGGGGCAGCATGAGGTTGAGAATCATTTACATACTAGTAAACTGTAAAACAGACGATATACGTGTAATTCTAGAGTGTCCATGTCCTTGTTATTCGGAATGTAAGATTGACCTTTGAACCCCTAGAGTGACTAGCATTTCATTTCTCCTCACAATTTCACAGCAGAATCACACATTAAGGTCACGAGAATAAAGGAAATGATCACCATCTAAAAGGCTCTTGATTGTTGACTAAATTGTCCTTGTCAGCTCGTTAGGAAATGTATGGAGAACAGTGTAGAGAATATGCGTACTGATCATGATGTGAGGGTGTGAAGGGTTAACAGGGCTTCATTCATCAATTGTAGGTGCAATATTCCGCATCAGCTAATCTTTATGCATCTTGTAGCAAGGATGGATCAATAAAGGTAGGTGGGACCAACACAGTGGTGAAAGCTTTGCGCATGTGCAATTATTGAAAATGTTTAAGGTGTTTTATAGAGAACATGTCAGTCAAACACAGGGCATGCGCGAGGGAAGTAAGTTTGACGTCTGCGCGCCAATTTACCCGCGCGAAGGAAAACATAAGAAACTCCACAACCATCTCGGGGAAAAAAAGAGAGAGAAAATTAAAACACTCATAGCAATTTGTAAAAGAAAATCTAAATTAGGGAAAAGAAAACCTCGCGACTCTTCCAACACAAAGCTCATTAAGTACGAGTATCCTGTTGAATTACCGTTCTGTTTTGAGTTTTACCCAAACAGTTCATGACTTTTAAGACATAGTCACTTAATGGCTTGTGTGATTCTTTGTAACTCGGAAGATGCAAAAGAGCCACGCAAGTGTGGGGCCGGTCCACCTTTTCCGGACTGGCTCGCACCCTGTCGCACACACGTCAGCTTTCATTATGGCTTTCTTTACGATTGTCTGCGGGAGGACCATGTGGGTCATATTATTATGAATATTACGTTGAAAATATTTCCTAATTTTTGTTGTCAATAACTTGACACACGATAACACATGTCTTCATTTGCTGTAGATCTGAGATGGAGTCAGCAATCGATGTATTGCAACATTTCAACAGGCACACCAGGGTTGAGAGGTTAGTTATGTACAGACACACAAAAGTGGTGAGGTTAGTCATGTACAGGCACACCAAAGTGGAGATTTTAGTTTTGTAGAGGCAAACCACATTTAAGAGGTTAGCTATGTAAAAACACACCAGGGTGGAGAGGTTAGTTTTGTCCAAACACATCGCGATGGAGAGGTTAGTTATATACAAACACACTAAGGTGGAGAGGTAAATTTTGTACAAACACACCAGGGTGGAGAGGTTGGTTTTGTACAAACACCAGGGTGGAGAGGTCTGTTTTAGACAGGCACACAAGGGTGAAGAGGTTAGTTATGTCTGGCATACTAGGGTGGAGAGGGTAGTTAAGTATAGGTACATCAAGGTGCATGGGGTAGTTATGTAGAGGCACACCAGGGTGGTGAGGGTAGTTATGTATAGGTACATCAAGGTGCACGGGGTAGTTATGTAGAGGTACACCAGGGTAGAGAGGGTAGTTATGTATAGGTACATCAAGGTGCACGGGGTAGTTATTGTGACGAATCCGCGCCACAAAGGTGGGTGCCCCCTAACACAAACAAAACACAGAACATAAACGAGTCCGAGAACACACGCCACAATACAACTAAACGTAGGCCTAGAGATATTTATTATGCTAATTAAAACAATAAAGCGACTAACAATAACGATAATACAATGATCTAATTAATTTACAGGAATACGCTAACTTAAACTACAGTACACTAAAACTATTTACAAGATTATTACTATTAAGATAAAAAAAAAAAGGTTTTTTTTTTTTAGTTCAGTTCGGTTGGGTTTCACCTTACGCCCGCGTCCGTGTTCTTCTCTTGTCCACAAATCACCACGCTCCACCAACAAACAGTGCCCTGCCAAACCAAACTCCCGTTTCTCCAACCAGGTTCCTGTCTCACCAGTTCTCAACTTTGCTCGTTTCCTTCGTTTCAACTTTGCTTCGTCTTCTGACAACTTTGCAGTTTTCAACTTTTTACTTCTCGTACTTGACTCGCTCAGACTTGTTATTGAATTAGTTACTATCTCTTCTTCCTTTAGCTCACAGTCTGGTAGATTCTTTGCACACCCGTTCCCCCGCAAATGGTTTTCTACCGTGAAATGGAACGATTGTTCTGAATGAATTTCTCAGAAATGATACTGTGCCGAGTCTCCGTCGACTCAAATTTTTCCACGCTCTTCGCTCGTAACTCACAAACCTTCACCTCACTTCTTCAAAAAAAAACCACCCAAATCCTTAAATACACATGGACGCAAGGTGCCCGAAAAGAATGAAGAAAACTATTTGATATACACAATAAAGGTTAATTACACAACAGTTTACACAAGTGAAGAATAAAAATTACGTAACAGATACAAATAATCACGAACTACACTGATCCTAAGAGAATAAAAAAAATAATTTACATTTAATAAATAAATTCCTAACACTTCCATGACAGTTATGTAGAGGCACACCAGGGTAGAGAGGGTAGTTATGTATAGGTATGTCAAGGTGTAAGTGTAGTTATGTGCAGGTACACCAGGGTCGAGGGGGTAGTTATGTGCAGGCACACAAGGATGGAGAGGGTAGTTATGTGCAGGCACACCAGAGTGAAGTTGTTAGTTACTTACAGGCAAACCAGGATGGAGAGGTTAGTAGTGTAGAGGACTTTGTACGAATTACTAAGATGGTGTTTTCTTCTGCAGGTGTATTCAGTTTGTTTTTCTCAAAACGGAAAGGTAAGAAGAAAAATATTATGGTTTCTTACTTTGTTCAATTGCACTTAAGATATTTTTTCTAACAACAAATGCTTACTTGAAAGCTAGTGGTATAATTTCAGCTTGTGTTAGTGTAGACTGTTCCAGGTATTCAGGAATTTAAACAAAGGGCAATAAAAAATGGCGCGTTGGTAGCAGAGGAGTGGAAAAACGATGGAGGCTTGGGTCTGGTCATGTAACGAACGACTTGACCCGAGCCTCTCTCGGTTTTCGCTCCGCTGCCTTTGTCACGCTGTTCACAGCTTTGCATGGATTTCGTATCGTTCCACTTGCTGAAAGCCGTGAACAGGCTAATGTTGAAAATAACAAAGATTTGAAAACTCAGTACTCTTTACTCTCTTGCAGTATATTGTTTCAATTGGAAAAGATTCTCGTGTGTATCTATGGGAACTCTCTACTGGTAATTAATAAACTCAAAACGATTAACTTTTACTTGTTTTTAGTTTGTTTTTTATTATGATTCTATCTTAATAATCTTTCAACCCCTGAGAGGGACTGGCTTCTAATTTCTCCTTACAGTATCGACCTTGAATCAAATGTAAAGGTTATGAGAATAATGGAAATGATCACCAATTTACTGTAAGAAGCTCCTGATTGTTAAAACAATTCTCCTTGGCATTACCACAGGAAATATAGAGAGAACAGTGTGGAGAATATAAATACTAGTGTTAGTGTGTCAATGGTGAACTTTTACAGGGAGTACAGAATGTGCCTTTACTTCAGCATCAACAGTCAGTTATACACCGACAAAGACTGTTTTAATTCGTTCAATTTTATTTTAGGAAAGGCTCTAAGCATGTACATGGGCGCCACAATGTCGAACTACAGGACACAGATTGTTTTCAACCACACCGAGGATTTTTGTGAGTCCAGTTTGATAATGTTTGTTGTTTTTTTAGGATCTATATAATAAGTACTGGAAACATTCTGTAACTGACTCCAGGCGCGATAAATGCAAGTTCAGACTTAGAAATAAGGACGTCGAAGCACTGATTAATAGCCTTGAACTTCGTGTTGATTTCCAATCTTTATTACAATGTACCAATGCTCAAAACCGTCAAACTAAAATACAAGCGAGAATATCTAATCTAAGCGACATGAGAGGACAAAGCCGAACAATGATTGGATGTGATAAAAACACGAACGCAGGAAATGGCAAAACGACTAAACTAGAAATAACCGACGAAATGAAGCTAAGAAAGGTAGAAACACGTGCTTACCGATTGTCCTCTCTGTACGCCTGAGTAGTTATATACGCAAGATCCAAAGACTTCGTAACGAACGCAATAAACTTCAAGAACGCAAACTTAGACGGTACACACAGACTACTAGTAAAGACGTACGAGGTTCTGAAATACGATCTGACAGAAACGTCACTAATATCTAACCTAGACAGTCACACATTCAAACAAGACAAAGAGAGAGGAGCTTATTAGATAAGAGGGGATACGAGAGAAAAGGGCTTATTAGAGAGAGGGCACTTACTATAAAGGGGAGATAACTAGAGAGGGGGAATCTATAGGAGAGAGGGGAGCTTATTAGATAAGAGGGGATGCGAGAGAAAAGGGCTTATTAGAGAGGGCACTTACTATAAAGGGGAGATAACTAGGGAGGGGGAGCCTATAGGAGAGAGGGGAGCTTATTAGATAAGAGGAGGTGCGAGAGATAAGTGCTTATTAGAGAGAGGGCACTTACTATAAAGGGGAGATAACTAGAGAGGAAAGTCTATAGGAGAGAGGGGAGCTTGTAAGACAGAGGGTCTTATCGCCAGAGAGGGGTACCTACAAAAGAGGGGAGATAATTACATAGGGAAAGCTTGTTAGAGAGAGAAACCTTTTAAGAGAAGGGAAACTTATTATTAAGGGGAGCTTCTTAGTCAGGGGATGCTTTTTGGAGAGGGGCAAGGGAGAGGACTTGTTGGAGTGGGGGGGGGGGAATGATAGGAGGGGGAATATCAAAGTGGGGGCTCATTAGATAGGGGGCTTATCAGAAAGGGAACGTTATGAGAAAAGGGGCCATTAGGAGAGGAGTTCCCCAGACTGGAGGCTTTTAAGCGAGGGGGGCTCGTAGAGAGGGGGCTTATGAGAGGTGGGGAATATTTAGGGTGGCTGAGAGAGGGCTCATTTGAGAGGGGGCTCACTCAAGAAGGGCTCATTGGAGAGGTAGGTCTTAATAGAACGTTGCGATTCTGTTTGCTAAATTTTCAACCTATTCAATTTTAATAGTGATTGCCGCAGACGAATCGAATAACAGTATAGCATGCTGGGACACGAGGTCGACAGAGCTGCAGAAAACTCTCAGTTCAGGCACAAATAAAATGGTTTCTTTGTTCCTGTAAAAAGTATGGTAGTAGAAGCCTCGTTTTACGTGTCTTTGTTCATGTGTCACGCATTCAATGATAAACATCCACAACCCGGAAAACCATTTCGTTTTTTATTAAGACCACGTTATGAAACAAGTGCACGTGAAAAGCTCGCTCATTTCACGTGCGCCCCACATGACGTTAAAAAGACCAGCGAAGTGGAATCATGATTACGAGGGCGAAACTTAACTCTGGGACTGGGACTCAATGCGCTAATATTCCTGTGGTATACATGTGCTTTCTTTAGGTCACAACAACCATATTCGATGCATCACCCACTCCCCCACAGGAGCAGCGTTTGTCTCGTGCAGCGATGACTTCAGAGCAAGGTTTTGGTACTGTGAGGGAGTATAAGGATTTCCTCCACCGATCGCATTGAAAGAAATAGCTTAGAATTCGTGTTCCTTAAACCGATCTTCAATGCAAATGTAAATCTACAGTCAACCTCAATTTCTGCTTAAATCTCTCAGAGATTCACCCTTCTCGTTCGGCTCTGTTTAATCTGTAAGACTTTGAAATAAAATCTAGCGCCATTTAACGTGTTTGTTTTATTTATGATAACTATCAGAGCGTAGAAAGTAAATCTGCGATTGCTTTGTTGTTCCCTTACTCTGCTCTGTGATTGACCCAGAAAACTCTCGCAAGTCTCTTAACCAATCAGATACAAAAGTAAAAATATCGTCATTTGGTCACCCGCGCTTTTAGCGGTTTTTCCGGTTTTGCTTTGAAGTTTCCTAAAGTTATTTTCTTGTGACTACTTTGGTTTTGGTTTTACGACACTCTCTCCTTTGCTTTTAACATTGCTCTCATTATTATTAGTATTACTATTATTACAACTATTTAAGTTGAGGTTCAGTATATGAATTTATGTCTTCAAAGTGTAGGTAACATTTTGGCAAAACTGAGAAAACTGATTCATAATTCAGGTCGCACAATTGAAAGCCAAAATAATCATCTTTACGAAGTGTGTTTTTAACTAAGATATGCGGTTTCTATCACAGCTATTGTTTAGATATTATTAAAAACTTTAGTATAATGAATTCCAAGAACAAAAATATCAATAATATTTTGGTTGTTAGACCTTATATCAGAAGTAAAGACATAGACCACAACAACATCAGCTTGGGACTCTTTTCTAGCCAATCACAGAGCTGAGAATGAACTTGTAAGGAAAATGATAACTTGATAGGGCAAAGTTCAATTGAGTGTCGAAAGTAATCCTGGCTGGCTCTGTTTTTGCCTTACCTCGCTTTGTGATTGGTCCAGAAAACACGCGCCAATCTCTCAACCAATCAGACGCTAAACTAAAAACAATTACGACTTGGTCTCACGCGTTTTCCCGCGCTTTTGGATGATTGGTCGGTTTTTAGCTTCAGTTCTCCCAAAGGTATTTTCCTTTCTTCTGATTGGCCGTTGTGATTCCTTTTTTCAGTTTTACGACACTCAATCTAAAGGCACTATCGCTAACACCATTATTATTGTTCTCACCATATTACAGTTTAGGTTCCAAATATGAACAGCGTCCAGTTGATCAAAGGCAGATTACTACTAACCTAGGGTTCAATTTTTATCCAGGTTTCCTTACTTCTCTCTTCAAGAAACTTTTTGGGACAATTTTCCCTGTTTTTTTACGAGCTTCCGATGATCAAATTGTAGACAAAAATAATTAAACTTTCTTTGAAAGCTTTCAGATCTGAAATCAAATTTCACGCTAACCCTGGGTTATTTTAACCCAGCTTTGGACAAACCGGCCAAGATGTCTTCGCTTGCGCCCTTTGCCCGCTAACTTCTTGAAGTGATCTACATGTGAATTCTCACTACAAAACTATCAACACATGTATCTTATGGCAATTCAGAATACACACCTATCAATCTTAGGGCGATTTTTTTTTTTTTTTTTTTTTTTCATAAATCGAACTGATTCACCTTATCAATTTAGAGAGAAAATTATGTCGGCTGGCAAGTAGAAATGAGATTCATATCTCAGAAAAATAACAAAGTTAAAGATGTTTTGTAATCTCAAGTTTAAAGAAAACAGTGCCGTAATTTTCGCATCATGAAATATTCACCAAAGATTCTCCGTTTTCAATTTTTCAATCGTCTGTTCATATTTGTTTCTTCTTGGCAAACATGATACAACTTTTGGGCGAATTGCATCGCTTGCTAGACAGCCTGGCCGTGTAACAAAAACAAGGACCCAAAAGAGCGGTGCAAAGTTAAAAGTTTTTGTGTTAAGAAATACCAGTTTTCCTTTCAGTATACACTGAAAAGGAAGAGTCTTTGTCAAGGACCAGTCGCTACTATGTCTCTTGTTCCCCGTCATTTTTGTCCTCCGTCAGTTCTTTTAGCCTAAAACAAACATTTTGAGTTAAGAAAGTTGTTTAACAATTTTTTTACGAGAGAGGCGAATCACTTGCATCATCACCTGACTTTTCTGACTGATTTCTGTTATGAATTAAGTCAGCTTGCTCACCTTACTTTTCTGACTGATTTCTGTTATGAATTAAGTCAGCTTGCTCACCATACTCATTAATTCATTGATCAATTGACTGAGTGATTTTTTTTGCTCAGATTCTAGTTGTTGTCCTTTCAATCATTACGCCCATGACATAACTGTGAAATATCCTGCACACTTGAGAAACAACACTGAACCTTGCTAAAGGTGCCTTCTACGTATAATTAAAATCTTACTATTGCAAACGTTTTTAACGTTTTTCTAACTGAAGAAAAAACAACCAGTCCCTAATCTTGTTTTATAAGCAGAGGTGGGTAATGTTAATTATACAAAACTACTTAAGAATCAATTCTACCTTAATCTCTTTATGTCAAATGTCACGTTGTCTCCCATCAGCACAAACGCAGCCCATTGGGCAGGTTCGGTGAAGCCGTTGCCTCTCAACCACTTGATGGCCTGGTGGAGAGATTCACTGGCACTTTCTCCAGCAGCCAGGTGTTGGTAGAAATGACTCATAAGCTGCTCTGTTGCGACGTCTTCTATGGCCCACGATGCTACCAACACTGAACGCGCACCAGATCCTAGGAAAGCCCGAGCTATTCCAATGACTCCCTCTTGTTTAAACGTTCCACGCCCGCTATGACAACAGCTAAGTACGACCAGTTTAGGTCGCAGCTTCACCTTTAAACTGTCGGAAAATGTCAAAAGGTAGTCTTCTTCTTGTGAAATACTTTTAGTGGTGCAATCGGGGGACAGGGCAATCTCCCCTCTCTCGGCATTACCATGGGCGGCAAGATGTATCAGCCTCACTGAGTGAAGTGCGTGAAGTACCGCCTGCTTTGTTGCGTGCTCTCCTAACAAAGGCTGAACACCCAGGAGTCGACCAACCATCTCAGCTTTCTTTCGTGCACCCAACAATGGTATCAATCTCAGGTTACGTCCTTTATAATGCACTTCACCAGCCAAAGGATCACCCACTACCAGTGCACCGGACTGACTGTGATAGTTCCACGGACATTGCTGAATGATCCCCAGAGTCGTCAGAGAAGGGACGATGCGGATTCTGTGGGTTTCTGAAAAATACTTTCCCACTGTCTCATCCCGCAAGGCAGCAAAAAAGACTCGGTATGAACACTTCTCAGGCACAATGATGACTTCAGGCTCTGTGAGGAAATCTTTGACAGGAGCGATAAGCTGGTCATAACACAGTTGAAGAATCATTTCTTTGCGTTTGAGCTCGTCTCCTTGCGAGGTTGCTCGGCTCTCCTCTTGAGTAGATATGACAATATCGTCACCCAAAGATCGATCCTCGCAATTGTCGTCAAGTAAAATGCCGAAACTGGAGGCACTTTTTTTTAACAATTTCCTACACATCGCAAGCGAATGCAGCCATAAGTGTGTCGATTTTCATTACGGGGCTCACTCGATAGTGAATGTCTCCATTTGCTTTTAAAACGCACAGACGAACATGCCGCTCACAATATGAAATGTACAAAACAGCGCAATTGCTCTCTTGACTCACAATGCTTTCGATCCTTGGCCGAGATGCTGAATCAGCTGATATGTGGTTTTCAATTGAGAGTTTATCTACCATTAATTCTATGAGGCATCTAGCGCGTCTTAGCTCCTCCACATTAAGAGAGTCTCGCACACTTCAGGTGGTACACAGCATGCGACTGAGCAACTCGTAGGTGAAATTACCGTGCTTTTCTAAGAGACATGTTTTAAAATCATCGTTTTCTTTAAGAAAATGTCGCAGATTTTCATAAATTTCAATATTTTGACGAAGATACACCATTGCCTCCTCAAGATTTGATTCCGATATCTTTAACTGAGTGATTCCGAGAAGGCTGTGAAAGTCAGTCATACTGTCTCCTATTTCGCTGCTCATCAAGTGCGCTTTCTCAAAGTATTTTTCCGATTCGTAGTAATTGCCAAGCCATAGGGACACGTGCCCAAGGTTTACATAGATCATACCTTGTTCTCGTCTATCGCCAGTATTGATGGTGATAGCAAGCCCTTTCCCGAGTAACTCTCTAGCCGTCTGGCAGTCATGAAACGAATTTAACAGATTTGCCAGGTTTGCGTAGCAGCACACTTCCATCGTTCTGTCGCCAATTTCTATACTGATGGCGAGTGCTTTGTCAAAATGTTCCTTAGCCTCCTTATTTTTACTAACTGATAGAAACGCAGCGCAAACACTCACATAGAGACCTCCTTCCCCTTCCCTGTTGCCAATTTCTGTTGCGATAGCAAGAGCTTTCTCGTAATATTCTTCAGCCTTCTGATATTCACCGAGTGATTGAAACACATTTCCAAGGTTCCCATACCATGTCCCTTCTCCTTCCCTGTCGCCAATTTCTGTTGCGATAGCAAGAGCTTTCTCGTGATATTCTTTAGCCTTCTGATTCACCGAGTGATTTAAACACATTTCCAAGGTTCCCATACCATGTCCCTTCTCCTTCCCTGTCGCCAATTTCTGTTGCGATAGCAAGAGCTTTCTCGTGATATTCTTTAGCCTTCTGATTCACCGAGTGATTTAAACACATTTCCAAGGTTCCCATACCATGTCCCTTCTCCTTCCCTGTCGCCAATTTCTGTTGCAATAGCAAGAGCTTTCTTGTAATATTCTTTAGCCTTCTGAGATTCACCGAGTGATTTAAGCACATTTCCAAGGTTCCCATACCATGTCCCTTCTCCTTCCCTGTCACCAATTTCTGTTGCAATTGCAAGAGCTTTCTTGTAATATTCTTTAGCCTTCTGATATTCACCAAGTGATTGAAACACATTTCCAAGGTTCCCATACCTCGTCCCTTCTCCTTCCCTGTCGCCTATTTCTGTTGCGATAGCAAGAGCGTTCTCGTGATATTCTTCAGCCTTCTGATATTAACCGAGTGATTTAAACACATTTCCAAGGTTCCCATCATGCCCTGTCCCTTCTCCTTCCCTGTCGCCAATTTCTGTTGCGATAGCAAGAGCTTTCTCGTGATATTCTTTAGCCTTCTGACATTCACCGAGTGATTCAAACACATTTCCAAGGTTCCCATACCATGTCCCTTCTCCTTCCCTGTCGCCAATTTCTGTTGCGATGGCAAGAGCCTCGTGATATTCTTTAGCCTTCTGATATTCACCGAGTGATTGAAACACATTTCCAAGGTTCCCGTACCATGTCCCTTCTCCTTCCCTGTCGCCAATTTCTGTTGCGATAGCAAGAGCTTTCTCGTAATATTCTTTAGTCTTCTGATATTCACCGAGTGATTGAAACACATTTCTAAGGTTCCCATACCCTGTCCCTTCTCCTTTCCTGTCGCCAATTTCTGTTGCGATAGCAAGAGCTTGCTCGTGATATTCTTTACCCTTCTGATATTCACCGAGTGATTTAAACACATTTCCAAGGTTCCCATACCTTGTCCCTTCTCCTTCCCTGTCGCCAATTTCTGTAGCGTTAGCAAGAGCTTTCTCGTGATATTCTTTAGCCTTCTGATATTCACCGAGTGAGTCAAACACGTTTCCAAGGTTCCCATGCCATGTCCCTTCTCCTTCCCTATTGCCAATTTCTGTTGCGATAGCAAGAGCTTTCGCGTGATATTCTTTAGCCTTCTGATATTCACCGAGTGTTAGAAACACAGTTCCAAGGTTCCCATACCTTCTCCTTTCTCCTTGTCTATCGCCAATTTCTGTTGCGATAGCAAGAGCTTTCTTGTGATATTCTTTAGCCTTCTGATATTCACCGAGTGATTGAAACATAGTTCCGAGGTTCCCATAACATGTCCCTTCTTCTCTCCTATCGCCAATTTCTGTTGCGATAGCAAGAGCTTTCTCGTGATATTCTTTAGCCTTCTGATATTCACCGAGGGACTTAAACACATTTCCAAGGTTCCCATTACATGCCCCTTCTCCCTCCCTGTTGCCAATTTCTGTTGCAATAGCAAGAGCTTTCTCGTGATATTCTTTAGCCTTCTGATATTCACTGATTGATTGAAACACAAGTCCTAGCCATGCACAAGTCACTGATTCTCCAATGCTGTAGCCAATTGATTTTGCAATGGCAAGTGCGCCTTCAAAAAGTTTCTTGGCTTCTGCAAGCCTACTTCGTCTTTGATATTTGTCTCCCAGTTCAATCATTGATCTTCCAGCATTGTGGAACACGGCGATAAGTTTGTTGGTGTATCGTACTGCGTTTGTGTAACCGGAGATTGCGTAGTACGCATTGAATATTACCTCAGAGACATCCAGGCCGTTCCTATCAAAGCCTAGATTGTTGAGTAAGACTAAACATTCACAAATGAGCGGCTTGTGTACCACGATCAGTGTTTAGAAGATATGTGGCAACATCTAAACCTATCCTGATCTTCTGTAGGATTTCACGCGTGTTAATCATGGCGTACTCCTTTTTGTTTGACCAAATACCTTCCTGAAATGGAAAAAAAATCAACAGGTTAAAATACAGAAAACTTAAATAACTAAATTAAATGATGACTCTTGGTAGCTATCTCTCTGCAATAGTTTAGACAGTGCTCACTTTCCACGAATGCTTGTAAGTGCGAGTGCAACATTACTTTTCTCTCTTCGTTTTTCCATAGCTAATGAATTGTGCATAAACAACACTGATTCTGGACAAGTTGTGATGGAAAATATAAGAACACACGTATCTTTTGGACCCAGCCTATGGGGGGAGGGGTGCTTAGGTCAATTGTTTTTCGGGTATGTGCTGTTCTTCCTCAGAACCCTTCTTAATCTCCCCTACCATAGACAATTAATTGTCTGATCCTCCAGCGTCGCCCCCCCCCCCCCCTCTAAAAATGATGTGGTCTCCAAAATCCTCCACCTTCCTTTAGATGGCAAAACGATGAATAAACAATTTCAAACTGGTTCGTATGAACATTGATTGCCCCTTCCCTCCCCGACTCCTTTACTGATGTTTCATCTGCGCGCAATTCAGATAAAATGGATCAATAGCATCTCAGATTTAAAACTTCGCTTTTGGATTCATTGAGTTGATATCCGTCACAGAAAATTTTTGTATTATTTTTTGACCACCACATGGGCAGACAGTTAAACCTGTTAAATTTTTCTTATATTTTCTGTCAGAATAAAAACGTGAATTCTTTTAAGGAAAGTGAAAATAATGGGCGGAAGCCATAGAACTATAAGAGAAAGACGGCTCACCTTTATAAACAAACGCGTGCCTCGTTCAGTGTCCTGGTCGTTTGATTAGTAAAACCAGAAGTTGGAAAGTGAAAGAAAAACTTATCCTGTCAATATTGAATGCAAATAAGTATGCGTTCTTGAGGTGAAGAAAGCTGGATATTCGGCGAGTTGATTTTCTTTGCGTTTGTAATGATCGAGACTAAGTGGTGGTCCACAAAGAACGCCAGAGAGGCTAATATCCAGCCCTTCTTGGCCTAACAGGCTTGGCCGAAAAATGATTTGTTATACAACAAAAAAATTTCACTTTACTTTCAAATAAAGAATGATTTCTTTATCATAGAGAGCCAACTGTGTTTGTAGCACATTAAACTTACGAGAGTCGTTTACTTTTTGCTGTTGTTCTGACTGTTCTCTACTGCTTTTTCGACTCCATCGCCGGTATTGTCAAAAAATAATAAACTTTGTAGGGGTGTTCCACACAATTTTGTTTCTTGCTCAGGAACAAAGAAGGCGATCCCGAGCGGGAAAAAAGGTTCCACCTTGCCAATCAGAACTAACATTTCGCTTCATCTTGCTTACGTGTCAGCTATATATCAAATAGTTTTAATACAAACTAAGGATTTGCATTGATTGATTGATAAATAAATATCGGTAAATGAATATCACCGCTTCACTCTTTTCATACAAAATACACAAAAAAGTATTGGAGCGCGTGCTGTTTACATTATAACTTTTTTGCTCTTAAAAATTGATTTGCCTTGCGTCTTATTTAACCCTGTCAGAGTTAAGTTACAAATAGCTTCTCCTCTTTAATATCGAAACATTATCATGCAAATAGGTGATGTGAATACAGAAACTGCTCAGCGGTAAGAAAGCCATCTTGACCCAACATCAAATTCTCTACACTTTTTTAAAGGAAATGTATGTGACTAAGAAGGGAGAAATGCTTATGAGATCTTGGAGGTGAAGGTTTAAGGATGACAAAAACCAGTTTATTTTGCTTACAAATCTTTGTTTGAGTCAAACTTTACGACGGAAAATTTTCCCCACTTTTTCTGAGACTGTTTGGATCTCTTGCATTCCAATCACTAATTAAAACAAGTTTCCATATTTTAAAATTACTTTTGATTGTTTAAAAAAGGAAAAAATGTTTTTTCAATTTTAGTGTTTATTAGCTGCTTACATTACAATCAAACCGTTGTACTCGGCACGTGGGACGTGCCAAGTTTGATGCGTTATTCGCGTGATTTCAGAATTCAAAAGCAATAAATTGAAATAAAAGCCTGTAAAAGAACGATGAATGCAAATAGCGAGAGTCACGCGAGTGAAGAACAAAATGTTAATTTGATCGATAAAAAAAAATTAAGTGAGTCTCAGTTAAATCATTTAGATCGCTGAAAGAACAAATCGTCAGCAGGTTTAAAAAGGTCCAATTAGTGGGGTGGAGGCTTTTAGGGCTAAAGGTTGGAATTTCAGGCATATTATGGCTAACAGTTAATTTCTTTCCGTTGTGATAAACGAAAAATTTTTTATGGCTACTCGTTCTGCGCTCAACGGCAAATTGTTTTGTCGTTTTACGGCTAACGGTTTACCACATTCACGAAAATCATAATAAGCTACATCAAAATAACTCGAGATTTAAATCGATTGTAAGATTAACAAAATGGGCGTTCCCAGCTTAGCGTCTCATTCTTTGATTCGCCCCCTTTAGATTGAAAACAATAAATTGTACTATTGTACGACTCTGTACGTTAGCGTGCTTCTACCCAAAACAAGAAAACTAATCAAAGGAGGAAAATAGCAAAATTACTTACATATCGGTCCCGCTTGTGCCGAAGGTTAAGAACCAAAAACGGCAAGTCGAACAGATAGAATGGACAAGGCGAAATACAATTATACACTGGCTAAAGGGACGCTAAACGAGGCTTTTATACGCGCGTGGGGACGCTAAAATATCTGATTACAAACCAATCGATATCTGATTACTAACCACATCCGTAACTAAAGTAATTGGTAACAAACAAATCAAATTCCACTTAGACTGAATGAATCGTTTGAGTATCCTTAACACCTCATTTCTTACAAACAAATCACTGCCTTACTCACAACAAAATGATTGATGCTGCTTCCAACTTCCAACTTAAGAAGAAAATAAATTTGTTTTATTTACAATGAATTTTGATTTCTGGGGTCGCGTGAGGTTGACAACGATCCTTATGTTGTAGAACTGAAAATATATATGTACTGCTGTTGTCTCCTTGCTATTTGGAATTACAAAATTGACTCTTTAACCGCTAAGAGTGACTAGAAATTAATTTCTCCTCACAATTTCACGGCTGAATCACACATTAAGGTCACGAGAATAAAGGAAATGATAACAAAGCTCTTTATTTATATGAGAACGATCCTTCGCAGTAAAGCACTATTTGAGCAATAGTGAAAATCAGACCTGAAAAAAATTTCAGGCCTGTACGGGATTCGAACCACTGACCTCTGCGATACTAGTGCAGCGCTCTACCAATTGAGCTAACAAGCCATCATTCACTATTGCTCAAATAGTGCTTTACTGCGAAGGATCGTTCTCATATACGTCTCATAACCGCAGTTCACACATATGTTTCATATGTTTGTTGTTGTTTGATATATCATCTACGGGTTTATATCGAATGAATTTGATGGCCTGCTCCCAGTTGGCTTGTTAGCTCAATTGGTAGAGCGCTGCACTAGTATCGCAGAGGTCAGTGGTTCGAATCCCGTACAGGCCTGAAATTTTTTTCAGGTCTGATTTTCACTATTGCTCAAATAGTGCTTTACTGCGAAGGATCGTTCTCATATACGTCTCATAACCGCAGTTCACACATATGTTTCATATGTTTGTTGTTGTTTGAAAGCTCTTTATTGTTGACCAAATTCTCCTTGTCAGCTCGTTAGGAAATATATGGAGAACAGTTTAGAGAATATACATACTGATCATGAGGTGAGGGTGTAAAGGGTTAACAGGGCTTGATTCATCAGTTGTAGGTGCAATATTCCGCAATTTTTATGTATTAATCATCTCGCGTGGAAGAAAATTTCAAAAAACGCAGGTAGAAATCTATGAAAGGAAATCTAAAGTATGGAAAAGGAAAACTCGAGACTCTTCGAACATAGAGCTAATGAATTACGAGTATCCTGTTGAATTTTTTTTCTATTTGGAGTTTCACCAAAAAGGTTTTGACCTTTAAAACGCTTTCACTTTCTGGCTTGCGTTGTTCTCTGTAACTCGGAAGATGTAAAAGAGCCGTGCGAGTGTGGAGTCGGACGACCTTTTTTCGGACGGGCTCACGACAGCTTTCATTATGGTTTTCTTAAGGATTATCTGGGGAGGGGGGGGGCATATGGTTCATATAATTATGAATATTATGTCGGAAATTTGTCTTCTGTTTTGCTGTTACAACACATAATAACACGTATCCCGATTCGTTGTAGCTTTGGTGGAGTCAATAACCCATGCGGTGCATCGCAAAATTTGAACAGGCACACCATGGTGGAGAGGTATTATTTCATCTTGTGTTAGTGTAGACTGCTCCAGGCATTCAGGAAGTTTAACAAAGCTCAATTAAAACGGCGGGTAAGTAGCAGAGGAGTGAAAAAAACCTATTTTAACCCTTTAGATCGTAAAGTAGACAAGCTTCTTTCTCCTTACAATGTCACCCTTGAAGGGCGTAGTCAGGGGGGCCCCGGGGTGCCCGTGAGCCCCCCCTTGGTAGGCCTTCTTTTAAGCAAACAACCTACAACATTCAGGTGGTGAAAACGCCATGACAATATCTTGGCCTGCCCAGTATACTCTCACTGCTCATCCCAAAACTGTAACATTAAGTAAAACATGCACGGTGTGGAGGTTGACATGACAATCTGGTAAGTAGCCCCTGTGACCCCCCCCCCTTTGAAAAATTCTGGCTACGCCCCTGCCCTTGAATCAAATGTAAAGGTTAGGAGAATAATGGAAATGATCACCAATCTACTGTAAGAAACTCCTGATTGTCAAACAAACTCTACTTGTGGTTACCATAGGAAATGTACTGAGATCAGTGTGGAGAATATAGATGTTAATACAGAGGTGTAAAGGGTAAGAACAGGAGGGAGAGCGGTTTAAAATTTATTTATTTATTTATTTAGACGATTTGCCGACAGGTAGGGACACCGCAACAGCTTCCCGCCAATCACTGCGGGCTCAGTAACTCATCTAACCCACCCCAGGGGAGGACAACCATTACACATTAATCTCGTGCGTGGGAAATTAACGTCTCCTACCCCTAAGCCTGCAGGAGACGGGACCTCCATTTATTCGTCCCTATCCGAGAAGACTAGAATATCTAACCGTTTCTTGATATTATAGAAAGGCAGCATATTCTTCTCAATTATTTTAAGATATTGAGTGCTGGTCCGGCCGGGGCTCGAACTCTCGACCTCCCGCACAACAGTTCAGCGCTCTATGCATTGAGCTAACCGAGAGGCGGTTGAAATTTCACTTTCATAAGCCGGGGCAAGAACAATGGAAATTCCTGAACAATCTCAGTTTATGCAGGCCGCACACGAATAACAAAGTAGTTAGGGCAAAATATTTATTTCAAAGTTATTTTTCTGATCCAGAAACCGGAGACATTGAAAAAAATATACTTTAAACACGAAGGCGCGCTATATAAGGAAGTCTTCCCTGGGAAGACCTAGGCTCATTTGTCACTCACCGTTGACGAGTGCGGGTCAAATTTAAATGCTGGTAGACGAACAAAAGGAGCTAATGAGATATCTATTGTTTACTTCCACCAGCATGGTGGGGTTCTGTCCTGGTGTACCGATTCACACGGGAATTACCATTGTTCTCTCTTTGTTTAGGAGTCGTTGGTTAGCTGTTGTGTATTGTTTGGTCTTTTGTATCGGTTCTTGTGAACCTGTACACGAGGACAGAACCGCATGGTGGCATGAGGTAACGTGCGAACCACCTACTTCAGTCTCAAATTTACCGCCACAAATAAAGACAGTTTCCATTGGAGAAAGGAAATACAAATCTCAAGAATTCTTGTATTGTGATGAAGACATAAAACAATTTTGAGGAATGCGCCCGCTGTTCACTGGTTTGGAGTAGCTGTAGCTCAAGCTGACTTGACTCTTAGAGTTCTACATCACGACGGTTGATAAACAAATGGTCCAGTGGGCCCTAAGGCTCCTTTTATAGCGCGCCTTCGTGTTTAAGCTCATCTTTAAATTTTCTAAAATCTTGACGAAATATCTGATCACAGGAGCTCCTACTGATTAGGAAAATGATATAAAAAAGCTTGGGAAACCTCTATTTCTCAAAGTGAGTAGATTACCAGTGGTCCCTCCTTTTCAGTAAAGTCCGTCGTGCGAGTAAAAAAAAACTCAGCGAAAAAAAGTTAATGTTAGCACGCAGCGGGAGATCTAAAGCGTTTTTCACTCGCGCAACAGACTTCGCCTAAAGTGGGGGCTGCTCGTAGCCTAAACGTAAGAAACCAATATCTTTAGCTGTGATCCGTGGCCAAGATTCGTCTTTTTACAGTTCGAACACTTCGGTTTTGGTTTTATGACACTCTTGACATTGCTTTTGCAATTATTATTACTATCATTATTATTATTAATATTATCATTACTCATATTACAACTATTTAAGTAGAGGTTCAAGAAATAAACCTATGTTTTCAAACTGTGGGTAACATTTTGACAAAATTGATAAAAACTGATTGATAGTTCAAGATTCATAGTAAAAGTCAAAATCATCTCTACGAAGTGTGTTCATAACTTAGAAATCCGGTTTCCATCACAGTATTGTTTAGACATCATTAATAATTGCCGTAAAATGAATTCCAAGAGACAAAAATACTACCAAATATTTGGTTGTAAGACCTTATATCAGATGAAAAGACATAGATCACAACAACCACATTCTCTGTAGCACCCACTCCCCAACAGGAGCAGCGTTTGTCTCGTGCAGTGGTGACTTCAGAGCGAGGTTTTGGTACTGTGAGAGAGTTAAGAGAATTCCTCCACCGATTGCATTGAAAGAAATGGCTTAGAATTCGTGTACCTTACAACGATCTTCAGTGGAAACGTCAAGCTACACTTGATACCTCAATTTCTCCTAAAATCTTCCAGAGATTCGCCCTGCTGAGTTCTTTACTTTTCATCATGATCATTATTTGGATAAACTAGTTCGGCTCTGTTTAATCTGTGAGGGTTAAAATTAAATCTTTTGCCTTTTTCCGTTTTTATTTGTTTCATTTATGATCACTATCGGAGCAATTTTCATTGGAGTATCGAAAGTAAATCCGGATTTGCTTTGTTTTGCTTTACTTCCGCTCTCTGATTGGCTCAGAAAACTCGCACCAATCTCTTAACCAATCAGTTACAAAAGTAAAACACATTCATGATTTGGTCACCCGCGTTTTCCAGCGGTTTAAGCAGTTTGGTCGGTTTTGCTTTGAAGTCTCTCAAAGGTATTTTCTTGTGACTACTTCGGTTTTGGTTTTCCGACACCCCATCGCTTTTAAGAATGTTATCATTATTATCATAACTATTATTACAACTTGTTAAGTTGAGGTTCAATCTATGAGCTTATGCCTTCAAAGTGTGGCTAACATTTTTGCAAATTCGAGAAAACTGATTCCAAATCTAGGTCGCAGGATCGGAAACCAAAATAATCACCTCGACGGAGTGTTTTTAACCTAGAAATCCGGTTTCCATCACAGCCATCGTCTAGATATCATTACCAACTGTAGTAGATAAAACTCCAAGAACAAAAAGAGGAATAACGTTTTGGTTGTAAGACCTTATATCAGAAGAAAAGACATAGACAACAACAACATCAGCTTGGGACTCTCTTCCAGCGAGTCTCAAAGCTGAGAAATAGATTTTAAGGATAATGATAATGTGATAGAGCAATTTTCAGTCGAGTGTCGAAAGTAATCCTAGCTGGCTCTAGAACTGCTTTTGCCTTACTTGGCTTTGTGATTGGTCGATAAAACCCTGGCCAATCTCTCAACCAATCAGGCGCTAAACTAAAAACAATTACGACTTGGTCGCCCGCTTTTTCCCGCGTTTTGGGATGATTGGTCGGTTTTAATCTGAGTTCTCTCAAAGGTATTTTCCATTCTTCTGATTGGCCGTTTGATTCCTTTCTTTCAGTTTTACAACACTCAATTCAAAAGCACTCTATCGCCAAAACCATTATTATTGTTATTATTATTTTACAGTTTAGGTTCCAGAAATTAACAGGGTCCAGTTGTTCGAAGGCCGATTAGCACTAACCCAGCGTTAAATTTTAATGCAGGTTTCGCTATTTCATCATTCAAGAACCTTTCGGTGATAATTTTCCGTATTCTTTTTAGAGCATCCGATCATCAAATTGTAGACAAAAACAGTTAAACAGAACTTTCTTTTAAAGCTTTCAGATCTGCAATCAAATATCACGCTAACCCAGGGTTATCTTAAACCAGCTCTGAACATTCCGGCCCAGATATCTTCGCCTGCGCCCTTCACCCGTTTACTCCTTGAAGTGATTTACATATGAACTCTTCATAAAAAAGTATCAACACATTATGTATCTAATGGCAGTTCAGAATACACACCTATCAATCTAAGAGTGACTTCTTTTTTTTTTTTCTTACGTACTACCGAGCTGGTTCTCCTTATCAATTTAAAGAGAAAATTATGGCAGCTAGAGGGTAAAATTTAGAATCATATCCTGAAAAAATAAAAAGGTTATGGATTTTTTTGTAATCTCAAATTTAAAGAGCAGTGCCATAATTTTCGCATCCTGAAAAATTTACTCAACATTTTCTATTTTTTGATTTTTTAATTATCTGTTCATTTTTGTTCCTCCTCGGCAAACATAATACAACTTTTGGGCGAATGACATCGCTTTCTGGACAGCTGGGCCGTGTAAAAAAAAGCACCCACAAGAGCAGTGAAAAGTAAAAAGTTTTTGTGTTAAAAAAATACCAGTTTTCCTTCCAGTAAACAGGATTGGAGGGAGAGTCAAGGATCAGTCGCTACTCTCTTTCTTGTCCCCGTCACTTTCGTCCTTTGTCAGTTCTTTTTGCCTAAAACAAAAGTTTTGAGTTAAGAATGATGTGTAATATTTTTTTTTACGTTTACACAATCTCCCAGTCGTTGTCATTAGACTTTTTATAGACATAAAAGTTAGCTTCCTCACCGTATTCACTGATTTATCGATTAATTTATTCATTATTCATTTATTATATTTTCGCTCAGATTGTGGTCATTGTCCTGTCAATCTTTACACCAATGGCATAATTGTAAACATCTTGCACACTTAAGAAACTACACTGAATCTTAACCTGTTTTTGTTAAACCTTTAACTCCCAAGATCTGATTTTTAATTCTCCCCTGTAGTTGCTACACCTTTTCTTGTAAATTTGTGACGAGAATTTGGTGTTAGATCATGAACAACTTGTACCTGATAAGTAATTACTTGTTTGCTGGATAATGTAAGGATATTATGGGGAGAAGTTACATGTTAATCACTTCTAGGAGTTAAAGGTTTAAAAAAAACCGTCAACATGTGCCGTCATAAAATAAAACCTCATAGTTGCACACGTTTTTCTAATTAAAGAAAAAGGCAGGCTCCTGTTTATTTTCACAAGCTCAAATGGGTTATGTCGATTACACAAAATTACTAAAAAACAAGCTTACCTTATTTTTTTGAAGTCGAATGTCACGTTATCTCCCATTAGCACAAACGGAGCCCATTGGGCAGGTTCGGTGAAGCCGTTGCCTCTCAACCATTTGATGGCCTGGTGAAGAGATTCACTGGCACTTTCTCCAGCAGCCAGGTGTTTGTAGAAAAGTTTCATGAGTAGCTCTGTTGCTTTGTCTTCTATGGCCCACGATGCCACCAGCACTGAACGTGCACCAGATCCTAGGAAAGCCCGAGCGATTCCAATGACTCCCTCTTGTTTAAACGTTCCACGCCCGCTGTGACAACAGCTAAGTACGACCAGTTTAGCTCGCAGCTTCACCTTTGAAATGTCGGACATTGTCAAAAGATAGTCTTCTTCTTGTGGAATACCTTTAGTGGTGTAATTAGGGGACAGGGCAATCTCTCCTCTCTCGGCATTACCATGGGCGGCAAGATGTATCAGGCTCACTGAATGAAGTGCGTGAAGTACCGCCTGCTTTGTTGCGTGCTCTCCTAACAAAGGCTGAACACCCAGGAGTCGACCAACCATCTCAGCTTCCTTTCGTGCACACAACAATGGTGTCAATTTCAGGGTACGTCCTTTATAAAGCACTTCACCAGCCAAAGGATCACCCACTACCAGTGCACCGGACTGACTGTGATAGTCCCCCGGACTTTCCTGAATGATCCCCAGAGTCGTCAGAGAAGGGACGATGCGGATTCTGTGGGTTTCTGAAAAATACTTTCCAACTGTCTCATCCCGCAAGGCAGCAAAAGGGACTCGGTATGAACACTTCTCAGGCACAATGATGACTTCAGGCTCTGTGAGTAAATCTCTGACAGGAGCGATAAGCTGGTCATAACACAGTTGAAGAATCATTTCGTTCCGTTTGACTTCGTCTCCTTGCGAGGTTGCTCGGCTCTCCTCTTGAGGAGATATGACGATATCGTCACCCAAAGATCGATCCTCGCAATTCTGGTTATGTAAAATGCCGAAACTGGAGGCACTGTTTTTAAACATTTCCTCCACATCACAAGCGTCTGCAGCCATAAGTGTGCCGATTTTCATTTCGGGGCTCACTCGATAGTCAATGTCTCCATTTGCTTTTAAAACCCACAGACGAACATGCCGCTCCTGATATGAAATGTACAAAACAGCGCAATTGCTCTCTTTACTCACAATGCTTTCGATTCTTGCCCGAGATGTTGAATCAGCTGAGATGTGGCTTTCAATTGAGAGTTTATATGCCATTAATTCTGCGAGGCCTCTAGCGCGTCTTAGCTCCTCCACTTTAAGAGAGTCTCGCACACTTCCGGTGGCACACAGCATGAGACTGAGCAACTCGTAGGGGAAACTACCGTGCTTTTCTAAGAGACATGTTTTAAATTCATCGTTTTCTTTGAGAAAATTTCGCAACTTTTCATAAATTGCAATGCTTTGACGAAGATACACCATTGCCTCCTCAAGATTTGATTCCAATATCTTTAACTGAGCGATTCCGAGAAGGCTGTGAAAGTCAGTCATATTGTTTCCTATTTCGCTGCTCATCAAGTGCGCTTTCTCAAAGTATTTTTCCGATTCGTAGTAATTGCCAAGCGATAGGGACGCCTGCCCAAGGTTTACATAGATTAGACCTTGTTCTTGTCTACCGCCAGTATTGATGGTGATAGCAAGCCCTTTCTCGAGTAACTCTCTAGCTTTCTGGTGGTCATGAAACGATTCTAACAGAATTGCCAGGTTGTTGTAGCAGCGCGCTTCCTTCGTTCTGTCGCCAATTTCTATACTGATGGCGAGTGCTTTGTCAAAATGTTCCTTAGCCTCCTTATGTTTACGAAGTGATTGAAACACACTTCCAAGATTCACATAATTTGTCCCTTCTCCTTTCCTGTCGCCAATTTCTGTTGCGATAGCAAGAGCTTTCTTGTAATATTCTGTAGCCTTCTGATTTTCACCGAGTGATCCAAACACAGTTCCAAGGCTCCCATAACTTGTCCCTTCTCCTTGCCTATCGCCAATTTCTGTTGCGATAGCAAGAGCTTTCTCGTGATATTCTTTAGCCTTCTGATATTCACCGAGTGATTGAAACACAGTTCCAAGGTTCCCATAACCTGTCCCTTGTCCTTTCCTGTGGCCAATTTCTGTTGCGATAGCAAGAGCTTTCTCGTGATATTCTTTAGCCGTCTGATATTCACCGAGTGATTGAAACACAGTTCCAAGGTTCCCATACCGTGTCTCTTCTCCTTCCCTATCGCCAATTTCTGTTGCGATAGCAAGAGCTCTCTCGTTATATTCTTTAGCCTTCTGATATTCACCGAGTGATCGAAACACAGTTCCAAGGTTCCCATACAGTGTCCCTTCTCCTTCCCTATCGCCAATTTCTGTTGCGATAGCAAGAGCTTTCTCGTAATATTCTTTAGCCTTCTGATATTCACCGAGTGATTGAAACACAGTTCCAAGGCTCCCATACCATCTCCCTTCTCCTTTCCTGTCGCCAATTTCTGTTGTGATAGCAAGAGCTTTCTCGTGATGTTCTTTAGCCTTCTGATATTCACCGAGTGACTGAAACACAGTTCCAAGGTTCCCATACCGTGTCCCTTCTCCTTTCCTGTCGCCAATTTCTGTTGTGATAGCAAGAGCTTTCTCGTGATATTCTTTAGCCTTCTGATATTCACCGAGTGATTGAAACACAGTTCCAAGGTTCCCATACTGTGTCCCTTCTCCTTGCCTATCGCCAATTTCAGTTGCGATAGCAAGAGCTTTCTCGTAATATTCTTTAGCCTTCTGATATTCACCGAGTGAATGAAACACAGTTCCAAGGTTCCCATACCGTGTCCCTTCTCCTTCCCTGTCGCCAATTTCTGTTGCGATAGCAAGAGCTTTCTCGTGATATTCTTTAGCCGTCTGATATTCACCGAGTGATTGAAACACAGTTCCAAGGTTCCCATACCGTGTCCCTTCTCCTTTCCTGTCGCCAATTTCTGTTGCGATAGCAAGAGCTTTCTCGCAATATTCTTTAGCCTTCTGATATTCACCGAGTGATTGAAACACAGTTCCAAGGTTCCCATTACATGCCCCTTCCCATTTCCTATGGCCAATTTCTGTTGCGATAGCAAGAGCTTTCTCGTGATATTCTTTAGCCTTCTGATATTCACCGAGTGATTGAAACACAGTTCCAAGGTTCCCATTACATGCCCCTTCCCCTTCCCTATGGCCAATTTCTGTTGCGATAGCAAGAGCTTTCTCGTGATATTCTTTAGCCTTCTGATATTCACCGAGTGATTGAAACACAGTTCCAAGGTTCCCATAACCTGTCCCTTGTCCTTTCCTGTGGCCAATTTCTGTTGCGATAGCAAGAGCTTTCTCGTGATATTCTTTAGCCGTCTGATATTCACCGAGTGATTGAAACACAGTTCCAAGGTTCCCATACCGTGTCTCTTCTCCTTCCCTATCGCCAATTTCTGTTGCGATAGCAAGAGCTCTCTCGTTATATTCTTTAGCCTTCTGATATTCACCGAGTGATCGAAACACAGTTCCAAGGTTCCCATACAGTGTCCCTTCTCCTTCCCTATCGCCAATTTCTGTTGCGATAGCAAGAGCTTTCTCGTAATATTCTTTAGCCTTCTGATATTCACCGAGTGATCCAAACACAGTTCCAAGGCTCCCATACCATCTCCCTTCTCCTTTCCTGTCGCCAATTTCTGTTGTGATAGCAAGAGCTTTCTCGTGATGTTCTTTAGCCTTCTGATATTCACCGAGTGACTGAAACACAGTTCCAAGGTTCCCATACCGTGTCCCTTCTCCTTTCCTGTCGCCAATTTCTGTTGTGATAGCAAGAGCTTTCTCGTGATATTCTTTAGCCTTCTGATATTCACCGAGTGATTGAAACACAGTTCCAAGGTTCCCATACTGTGTCCCTTCTCCTTGCCTATCGCCAATTTCAGTTGCGATAGCAAGAGCTTTCTCGTAATATTCTTTAGCCTTCTGATATTCACCGAGTGAATGAAACACAGTTCCAAGGTTCCCATACCGTGTCCCTTCTCCTTCCCTGTCGCCAATTTCTGTTGCGATAGCAAGAGCTTTCTCGTGATATTCTTTAGCCGTCTGATATTCACCGAGTGATTGAAACACAGTTCCAAGGTTCCCATACTGTGTCCCTTCTCCTTCCCTATCGCCAATTTCTGTTGCGATAGCAAGAGCTCTCTCGTTATATTCTTTAGCCTTCTGATATTCACCGAGTGATCGAAACACAGTTCCAAGGTTCCCATACTGTGTCCCTTCTCCTTCCCTGTCGCCAATTTCTGTAGCGTTAGCAAGAGCTTTCTCGTGATATTCTTTAGCCTTCTGATATTCACCGAGTGATTGAAACACAGTTCCAAGGTTCCCATTACATGCCCCTTCCCCTTTCCTATGGCCAATTTCTGTTGCGATAGCAAGAGCTTTCTCGTGATATTCTTTAGCCTTCTGATATTCACCGAGTGATTGAAACAGGACTCCTAGCCTTCCATAAGTCACTGCTTCTCCAATTCCGTCGCCAATTGATTTTGCGATGGCAAGTGCGCCTTGAAAAAGTTCCTTGGCTTCTGCAAGCCTACTTTGTCTTCTGTATTTGTCTCCCAGTTCAAAGATTGATTTTCCGGTATTGTGGAACATGGCGATAAGTTTGTTGGTGTATCGTACTGCGTTTGTGTAACTGGAGATTGCGTAGTACGCATTGAATATTACCTCAGAGACATCCAGTCCGTTGATATCAAAGCCTAGATTGTTGAGTAAGACTAAACATTCATAACACAAATGAGCGGCTTGTATACCACGATCAGTGTTTAGAAGATATGTGGCAACATCTAAACCTATCCTGATCTTCTGTAGGATTTCACGCGTGTTAGTCATCACGTACTCCTATTTGTTTGACCAAATACCTTCCTGAAATGGAAAAAAAATCAACAGGTTAAAATACAGAAAACTTAAAAAACTAAATTAGATGATGACTCTTGGTAGCTATCTCTCTGCAAAAGTTTAGACAGTGCTTACTTTCCACGAGTGCTTGTAAGTGCGAGTGCAACATTACTTTTCTCTCTTCGTTTTTCCATAGCTAATAAATTGTGCATAAACAACACTGATTCTTGACAAATCGCGATGCAAAATTTACGAAAACATGTAACTTTTAGACCCAACCTATGTAGGGAGGGGTGCTTAGATCAATTTTTTTCGGGTATGTGCTGTTCTTCCTCAGAACCGTTCTTAATCCCCCCCCCCTCTCTCATAGACAATTAATTGTCTGATCCTCCCCCGAAAAATGATATGATCTCCAAAATCCTCCATCTTCCTTTTGATGGCAAAACGATAAACAAACAATTTCAAACTGGTTCATATTAACACTGATTGCCCCCCCCAGCTTCCCCCCCCCCCCCCATGCCTCTTGCTGATGTTTCATTTGCGCGCAATTCCGATAAACTGTATCAAAAACATCTCGGATTTAAAACTTCGCTTTTGGATTCATTGAGTTGAGTATTTGATATCCGTCACAGAAAATTTTTGTATTATTTTTCGATCACCACATGGGCTTATTTTGGGCAGACAGTGAAACCTGTTAAATTTTCCTTTTATTTTCTGACAGAATAAAAACGTGAGTTCTTTCAAGAAAAGTGAAAATAATGGGCGGAAGCCATAGAACTATAAGAGAAAGACGGCTCACCTTTATAAACAGACTCGTGCCTCGTTCAGTTTCCTGGTCGTTTAATTAGAGAAACCAGAAGTTGGAAACTGAAAGAAAAACGTATCCTGTCAATAGTGAATGCAAATAAATTTGTGTTCTTTTCCAAGAGTGAGGGGAAGAAGGCTAGATATTCCACGAGTTCTTTTTCCCCTATGGTTGGTCATCGGTTCAATAAGAACGCCAAAAAGCTATTATCCAGCGGCTTCTTGACCCAACAGGCTTGGCTGATAAACGATTCGTTGCATAACCAAAACATTCCACTTTAATAAGATCCAGGAATGATTTGTTTATTTCAAGAACTGGGAAAGAGAGCCAACTGTGTTTGTAGCACATGATAAACCTACGAAGGCCGTTTATTTATTTCTCTTTTTACTATGACTGTCTTCTACCGCTTTTGCGATTCCTTTGCCGATAAAGATTATGGACTTATCGTATATGTGCACGATCCTTTGCAGTAAAGCACTATTTGAGCAATAGTGAAAATCAGACCGGAAAAAAATTTCAGGCCTGTACGGGATTCGAACCACTGACCTGTGCGATACTAGTGAAGCGCTCTACCAGTTGAGCTAACAAGCCAACTGGGAGCAGGCCATCAAATTAATTCGACATAAACCCGTAGATGATAAATCAAACAACAACAAACATATGAAACATATGTATGAACTGCGGTTATGAAACGTATATGTGCACGATCCTTCGCAGTAAAGCACTATTTGAGCAATAGTGAAAATCAGACCTGAAAAAAAAGTTGGCTTGTTAGCTCAATTGGTAGAGCGCTGCACTAGTATCGCAGAGGTCAGTGGTTCGAATCCCGTACAGGCCTGAAATTTTTTTTTTAGGTCTGATTTTCACTATTGCTCAAATAGTGCTTTACTGCGAAGGATCGTGCACATATACGTTTCATAACCGCAGTTCATACATATGTTTCATATGTTTGTTGTTGTTTGATTATGGACTTAGTAAGGCTGCTCAATGAAAATTTTTTCTTGCTCAAGAACAAGCAAGTTAATTGCGAGCGGGAAAAATGGTTCCATCTCGCCCGTTCAGTCAGCCATCAGAGCTAACATTTCGCTTCATATTACCCACGTGTTAGCTATATATCAACTAGTGTTATCACAAAATAAGGATATGACTGATCGGTAAATAAAGAATTGTTTAAATATCACCGCTTCACTTTATTCTTGTAAAATCCCAAAAAAATATTGGAACACGTGCTGGATACATAATAACATTTTACTCTTAAAATTTGATTTACCTTGTGTCTCATTCGACCCTCCAACTGTTAGAGTTGATTTACAAATAGCTTATCCTTTTCAATATCAAAACATTATCTTGCCAACAAAATACGCAAACCGATCAGCGGTAAGAATGCCATCTTGATCCGAAATCAAATTCTCTACACTTTTTTAAAGGAAAGGTATATGATCGAGAAGAGAGGATTGCTGGTCAGATTTTGGAAGTGAAGGTTTAAGGGCTGCAAAAACTATCTTATTTTGCCTATAAATCTATGTTCGCGTCAGACTTTACAACCGAAAATCTTCCTCAATTTCTGGGTTGTTTAGATTTCTTGCATTCCTATCGAACTTTTACTCATTTAAAAAAAGTATCCATACACATTATTTTTGATTGTATAGAAAAAGAAAATAGTTTTTTGTTTTATACAGTTTAGTTATTTGTTTGTTTGTTTTATATATATATATATATATATTTAGCTATTTTAAATCTTAAAAAAAACACACCGTTGAACTCAGCACGTGGCACCTGCTGAGTTTGATGCGTTGTTCGTGTGACTTCAGAAATCAAAAGCAAGAAATTGAAATCAAAGCCTTTAAAAGAAAGATGACGGCAAATAGCAAGAGTCACAAGGGTGAAGAACAAAATGTTAAGGTGGCTGAACACAGTTTTCGCGCGCGCTTTTCCTGATGCAATTCAGCGCGCGCGCAAGGATTGCAAAAAACTAACATGCCGTCAATAGAGCGGTCGTCTTATTTACTCAACACGCATCCGCACTATCTGTGCTATTTTTCTCTATAGTTGGCGCAGTGTATTGAGAGCTTTAATCTTTTATTACAAAGACATGTTAGAAAAGTTAACAGTGCAAAGAACCCAGCAATTCTCAACTTTTTCGTCGTTACCGAGAGAACCCGGTTAAATGCAGCGCATGCGTGGTAAGTCAAAAAATTGCGATTGAATGAAAAATTGCTTTCTCGGAAATATGCCTATTTCTTGAGAACCACTCATTAGAATTTCACGAAATTTGGCACGAAAATACTTTAGGAAATAAGAAACTGCAGTATCGAAAGAAATTGATTTTTAACAAAGGAAATTCTAGATAATCGAGTAAACCTTCAACAAGGGATAATTAAAGATTTCTATTAAATTGTTAGCAAAATGGTGTTAACTTGTGAGTATCGTTACAAGCTCGTTGCATGCAAATTATAAAGAAAAGCGAATGACTAGATTTTCTACAAATGAACAAAGCCGATTTTAAAGGCTTGTTTATATTTATTCATGTTGCCATGACAATGGTGTCGCGAAAAGTTCGCACGTGCTCATAATAAATTTTTCCTGTTTCAGTATATTTAGTAGTTGATTAAGTAAGTTATTATTTCTTGTCGCCAACATTCATTTGTGGAATGTCAAAGGAAGTATTGACAGGCGTCGTGTAATCGAGCCTTCAAAAATAAAGATGTATTCAATCAAATAGTCGCTAGTAAAACCGCATGCATAGATTAACATTATGATTGTCAAGCAAGCCGATGTAACAGGAAATTAGTGGCCACGAATGAATGTGTAAAACAAAACTGGAACTTTGTCAAGTTAGCTTAAATTATCATACCACTCCGGACTTAGCGTATCTGGGTGTGTATATCCGTAGCTTATAAAACAGCATTTTTCTAACTCAAAAAAGATGGGATTGAGATAGGTCGTAGAACAGAACGTGTAATGTTGGATTGTGAAGAATAAAGTCAAGTTAACCGAAAGTATACAGTACAAGTCTGCAGAACCAGCGTGTGCAGAGTTTCCTTCTAAAGTAAGTGAGAAATTCTGCTAAAAATGGCACATACGTCAGCGTAACTATCAAAAAAAACAAAGTTTGGCATAAACTAATTTATGTAGCCTGCGCCGCGTTTAACATTATCCCGGATGACTTATAATGGTAGATACTTAAACATTCGAACATGTGATCTCGGGCCTCTTTTAGTTAAGCTTCGGTGCAGGGCAAACATTTTCCCACCCTATTAACCCACCCATTGTTTTTGAACATTCCCTTAGGTATGTCGAGTTCTCATTCGATGGGTGTTTGCCCTAACCTTTTCTGGGATTAGGTTTCTATTTCCGGTTTTACTGTAACTTGATTTGATATTAAAAATAAACGGCCACTCAACTGAGTGGCCAAATTACGGCAAAGTAAAGGTTGTCCGTTTAATTCTCCCAGCAAACCGAGCTCACCCCTAGCTATGCACAGTGTAAAAACACTTGGTTATAGGCAAGCGAGCAAGAGGCATAAAAACAAAGTTTGTGTTGTTAACTTGCTTGCTGCCAGTTTTGGTGACCGAGAGATCAAGGGTGTTAGAGAAAATGGTGAAAAAAACACAGGTATCTAAAACTGTGTTCAGCCACCTTAACTTGA